>NC_041350.1:182500-202500 GCF_004354835.1 Perca flavescens
AAAACTGCGTCTTTTCGAACGGGAGTCTGGTGGAAAAGCGCCACATCAAATCTTTACATTTCATTACGTTTTATTCATCTTTAGTTTGGGTTTTTATGTTTCAGTTTCGGGTTTTAAAATTTCTTTTGAAAAGAAGAGAAGAGATAACACATTCAGTTCATCAGCCAATCATTCAGTTCCGACTCAAAAACATTTTCATTCAATAAAAATAACCCGGAAACCAAACTCTTAAATTGCGTCTTTTCTGACAGGAGTTTGGTTCATAAAATGGAAAAATAAAGAAACACAAATCGTGACGTAATAATAATGTTTATTTATGTGATTCTTTCAGAAAGGTGCAGCTGTACAGCCAGTGATGGGCTGTACATATTAATATTATAATATTATTATACCTTTAATATATAACATGATATTAATTCATATTAAACGTTCTGTTTCCTGAAAAAAACGAAATAAATCGGCCAAATCTGAATGATTTATTATTAAATTTGATATAAATATCAGTTGTTATTAGTTGTTGTTGATATTAAAATAGAAATATTGGGCGCCCAGATAGCTCAGTAAGGTAGAGCGGGCCCCCATATATAGAGTTTTTCTCCTAGACGCAGCGGCCAGGGTTCGACTCCGACCTGCGGCCTTTTGCTTTCCTTAATGTCACCCCCTCCCCCCCTTCATTTCTTCAGCTGTCCTGTCAAATAAAGGCCTAAAATGAAAAATAATAGAAACGTAATGAGAATAGAAAAAATAATCTTAAAAAAAAAAAATTGAAATACTAATACTCTGATTTTAAATCATCATGTTGAGGCTTTTATATTTAAATCTTATTATTGTTGAAATAAAAACATTAAAATAAATGTCTCAAAATAACATTTAATATCTTAGATTTTAATCAGTTACTCATATAGAATATAGGCTGCTTAGATTTTAATATGATAAAATATCAAAGAAACTAAAAATACTCAAAATATGATTTAATTTTGTAGTATTTTCAAAAGTAATTTAGTCTTTTACTCACATATCGGATATAATATTATAATATATAATAACACATATCTGATATAATATATAATAACACATATCTAATATAATATATAACATATAATAACACATATCTGATATAATATATAATAACACATATCGATATAATATTATAACATATAATAACACATATCTGATAAAATATATAATAACACACATCTGATATAATATATAATAACACATATCTAATATAATATAACATATAATAACACATATATAATATAATATATAACATATAATAACACATATCTGCTATAATATATAACACATATCTAATATTATAACATATAATAACACATATCTAATATAATATTATAATAACACATATGTAATATAATATTATAACATATAATATACATATCTAATATAATATTATTATATATAATATACATATCTAATATAATATATAATAACACATTTCTAATATAATATTATCAGATAGCAGCTGATCAGGATCAAAGAGGACCTCTGGGATCATCATGTTCATCTTTTTTAATGAAGAGATTTTCAAAGTAAAAGCTTGGGCTTTAATCGCCTTAAATGAGACCTTTATTGTTTAGGGATCAATGATGAAGATGATTTCTTTAATGTTTGAACTCTTTGTTTAGTTTTGATCCATAAATCATGACAGGAATATTCTGATCTGAAAATGATCCCCAAAATCATTCAGAATAAAACATCAGTTAATAAGATGCATCTTTATTGATAAAGCATCTTTTAAAAGCAACATGTTGGACACGTTACCAAGAGAGACGCAACATTAAACTTTATTCATAAAACATTAGGGACAAAGGTTTTACACAGAGTAACCTTTGATACAAATACACAGCTACAAACACAGCAAAGTATTCATAATAATACTGTCAAAACATAACAGTATAAATGATCATTTCCACACATCAGCAGAGAGACAAGCCTCAAACAGGAAGATATAAGCAGAGAGAGACAGAGCAGCGATCCCGACTACATATATATATATATATATATATATATATATATATATATGTAGTCGGGATCGCTGCTCTGTCTATATATATATATATATATCCATAATAAAGTGGAACTATGATAAGGTGTAGGGCGAGAAGATAAACTTTATTAATCGCTTGTTTCAGCAACTTTATAAATACCATACTAAGCTTTTAAAATAATAATTGTTGGCATATTTATTTAGTTAAAGAACACATCAGGAGACAAATAAATATAGATTTATGTAGATTTATACTTTGGAGCTTCTGGCTTTAACACTGTCTCATTCTCTAACACATTAGCTGTTGAGATGTTCCTGATTCATATAAGAAAAAATCTGTAAAATAAGAGAAAATCTTTGCCCAATAATTAAAAACAGAAAGTATGTGTGTAGCTTCAGTTAAAATACAGAACATGTTCTCTTAGGCCTGTTATATACAATTATCTCATAAAAAACTGCTCAGTTAGTAAACTCCTGAAAAACATTGAAATCAACTTCAAAAAGATTTTAAAAAATCAACAAAAACGTCACAAAAAAACTACAAAAACTTTGTAAAAAATGTCACGTAAGTCGTACAAAGCAACGGAAACTTTTGAAATTGTGGACTCCTTTAATCTCCCAAAACCTCGCTGGCCGACTAAAGTTGTCGGAGCACAAATTATACAATTAGAAATGTAAATAAACAGAAACACAACTGTGAATCAACTATGTATACCAACATAACACTGTTAATAAACAGATACTTCTTAGAGTTTGGAGTTTGTAAAATAGTTTTCAGTTTGGATTGGATGTTTTGGCTTCATATTGCAATATGTCACAGAAGTCTGAAAGGCAAAAAAATATCTGACTTAAAAAAAATTCATCTTCAAGAGTGTATGTACGAGTGGATAGAGTGTATGTACGAGTGGATAGAGTGTATGTACGAGTGGATAGAGTGTATGTACAAGTGGATAGATTGTATGTACGAGTGCATAGAGTGTATGTACAAGTGGATAGAGTGTATGTACGAGTGGATAGAGTGTATGTACAAGTGGATAGAGTGTATGTACGAGTGGATAGAGTGTATGTACAAGTGGATAGAGTGTATGTACGAGTGCATAGAGTGTATGTACAAGTGGATAGAGTGTATGTACGAGTGGATAGAGTGTATGTACAAGTGGATAGAGTGTATGTACAAGTGGATAGAGTGTATGTACGAGTGCATAGAGTGTATGTACAAGTGGATAGAGTGTATGTACGAGTGCATAGAGTGTTTGTACGAGTGCATAGAGTGTATGTACGAGTGTATGTACGAGTGCATAGAGTGTATGTACGAGTGTATAGAGTGTATAGAGTGTATAGAGTGTATGTAGGAGTGTATGTACGAGTGTATAGAGTGTATAGAGTGTATGTAGGAGTGTATGTACGAGTGTATGGAGTGTATGTAGGAGAGTATGTACGAGTGTATAGAGTGTATAGAGTGTATAGAGTGTATGTAGGAGTGTATGTACGAGTGTATAGAGTGTATAGAGTGTATGTAGGAGTGTATGTACGAGTGTATGGAGTGTATGTAGGAGTGTATGTAAGAGTGTATAGAGTGTATGTACGAGTGTATAGAGTCTATAGAGTGTATGTACGATTGTATGTACGAGTGTATAGAGTGTATAGAGTGTATGTACGAGTGTATAGAGTGTATAGAGTGTATGTACGAGTGTATAGAGTGTATAGAGTGTATGTACGAGTGTATAGAGTGTATAGAGTGTATGTACGAGTGTATAGAGTGTATGTAGGAGTGTATGTAAGAGTGTATAGAGTGTATGTACGAGTGTATAGAGTCTATAGAGTGTATGTACGATTGTATGTACGAGTGTATAGAGTGTATAGAGTGTATAGAGTGTATGTACGAGTGTATAGAGTGTATAGAGTGTATGTACGAGTGTATAGAGTGTATGTACGAGTGTATAGAGTGTATGTACGAGTGTATGTACGAGTGTATAGAGTGTATGTAGGAGTGTATGTACGAGTGTATAGAGTGTATGTAGGAGTGTATGTACAAGTGTATGTAAGAGTGTATAGAGTGTATGTACGAGTGTATAGAGTGTATGTAGGAGTGTATGTACAAGTGTATAGAGTGTATGTAGGAGTGTATGTACGAGTGTATAGAGTGTATGTAGGAGTGTATGTAGGAGTGTATAGAGTGTATAGAGTGTATGTACGAGTGTATGTATGAGTGTATAGAGTGTATGTAGGAGTGTATGTATAAGTGTATAGAGAGTATGTAGGAGTGTATGTACGAGTGTATGTAAGAGTGTATAGAGTGTATGTACGAGTGTATAGAGTCTATAGAGTGTATGTACGATTGTATGTACGAGTGTATAGAGTGTATAGAGTGTATATAATGTATGTAGAAGTGTATAGAGTGTATAGAGTGTATGTAGGAGTGTATAGAGTGTATAGAGTGTATGTACGAGTGTATAGAGTGTATAGAGTGTATGTACGAGTGTATTGAGTGTATAAAGTGTATAGAGTGTATAGAGTGTATGTAGGAGTGTATGTAGGAGTGTATAGAGTCTATAAAGTGTATGTACGATTGTATGTACGAGTATATAGAGTGTATAGAGTGTATGTAAGATTGTATGTACGAGTGTATAGAGTGTATGTACGAGTGTATAGAGTGTATAGAGTGTATGTACGAGTGTATAGAGTGTATGTACGAGTATATAGAGTGTATAGAGTGTATGTAAGATTGTATGTACGAGTGTATAGAGTGTATGTACGAGTGTATAGAGTGTATAGAGTGTATGTACGAGTGTATAGAGTGTATAGAGTATATAGAGTGTATAGAGCGTATTTAGGAGTGTTCATTTATGTATTTATTACTTTTAGCACAGCAAAGTCCGTTATACAATCAAGTCTTTTCTATCTTCTGCAGGTGTACTCTCCGATGGCGAGTGGCGGGATGTCCTCTGGTCTCGGGATGGGCTCCATGTCGGGCTACATGTCCGGCGCCGGCGCCACGGCCGGCTCCTTCAACATGTCGTACGGAGGGACCGGTCTGAGCCCCGGCCCGGTGGGGGGGATGGGCGGCCCGGCTCCAGCGGCCATGTCGGGTCTGGGCGGGGGCGTGGCCTCGATGGGCGGGACCGTGAGCCCGTCGGCGCAGCAGTCGATGGGTCTGAACCCGTACAGCCCGGCCATGAGCCCTGGCGTGGTGTACGGCGGCGGGGGCGGACTGAACCGCGGCCGCGAGAACAAGGCGTTCAGACGGAGCTACCCGCACGCCAAGCCGCCCTACTCCTACATCTCGCTCATCACCATGGCGATCCAGCAGGCGCCCAGCAAGATGCTGACGCTGAGCGAGATCTACCAGTGGATCATGGACCTGTTCCCGTACTACCGGCAGAACCAGCAGCGCTGGCAGAACTCCATCCGCCACTCGCTGTCCTTCAACGACTGCTTCGTCAAGGTGTCGCGCTCGCCGGACAAGCCGGGGAAGGGCTCGTACTGGACGCTGCACCCCGATTCCGGCAACATGTTCGAGAACGGCTGCTACCTGCGCCGCCAGAAGAGGTTCAAGTGCGATAAGAAGATGTCACCCGCGGCGGGGAAATCCGACAGCAGGAAGGATGCCGGCCGAGCGTCGCCCGGCGGAGACAAACCTCCGGGACTCCTGGACACCGGCGCGCTGCCGTCCTCGCCGCCCGGTCTGGACCTGCGAGGTGGCGTGGGCCCGTCGGAGCTGAAGGTGTCGGGCTCGCAGCTGCTGTCCTCTCTGTCGTTGCCGCAGCACGCCATGGCGCACGAGTCCCAGCTGCACCTGAAAGGAGACCCGCACTACGCCTTCAACCACCCCTTCTCCATCAATAACTTAATGTCGTCCTCGGAGCAGCAGCACAAACTGGAGCTGAAGGCCTACGAGGCGCTGCAGTACTCGTCCTACAGCGCTGGCGCCGGGCGCGGCGCCGAGCCGCTGGAGGCGTCCTACTACCAGTATCCCAGACCGCTCATCAACACCTCGTAGTACCCGCTGCACTTCCTGTCTTCTCATGAACCGCTCGTACGCTTAGCTCCAGAAAGTTATGCACTGTGATTCGTATGTATTTATTCTCAGACCCAGACAGAATCGCTGGATTTATTTTGATCCAGAATGGAAATCTGCAGGTATGAGCAGACTGATCGGGGTGGAGATGTGTTAACAACCCCAGTTTTATTTTAATTTGTTTAAAATCTGTTTCTGTAGATTCTGTTTGGAGCGGAACTTCACTTCGTGGTTAACGTTGTGAAACGGTCCCAGTTTGGTTTAGACACCAAAACTACTGAGTTAAGTTGATAAAAAGATGGAGGTTTGGGTTACAATCAGACGTTACTTCACTTCCTGAAGGTTACCACGGTGACCCAGAACATGACGTAGCTCTGTTCGTTTGTTCCCTAAAGTTAAAAAACTCTCTGTTTCCTTTTCTTTTTTACGGGACATGAACCCCGGTCTCCTGGGAGAAAGTGCCCCCCCAACCTGCGTCCTTACCAGGACATTTGGCGCTCTTCTACTTCCTCACCTTACTTCCTGCTTTGCTGCCGTCAGAAGTACTACTACGGAATTGTTGTGCATAAGTTTTGGTACGATATGTTATGAACTGGTTGATGAGAAGGCGTTGTGTCGGACTCTCTGCATGCAGCCGTCCTGGACTTCCTGTCTGACTGTGATGAACCGGATTGACTCGCTGGATTGAACTCTGCACTGTGACCGGACACAAAGACAAACTGATCTCAGGTCTGTGTTCTCCTTTTTCACACTGAGTCTCCATCATCCAGAGTTTAATGTTTGTGGCCTACAGAGGTTTAAAAGGTCGGAGGTTTCTGTGTGTCAGCCGACAACAGACAGATCATCGTGTTAGCACAAGATGAGCAGGATAGGCTCAGGAAAAAAAAACACTCTAAGATATTCCTTTTACTGGTAGAGGAGTGAAGAAGCTAGACAATACAGACAAAAAATGACAAAAACTTCAATCATCTTGTTAAGAGAAGATGATCAGGTGAATTCAGTAAAAACAGATCTTGAGAACTCAGCAGCTGCATGTGTCTATTATATATTTATATTCATTTGTATATCTCGTAGCTTACCCCTGAATATTCAACTATAAAGCTGTAACTACTGTTTCTTTTCACTCTGTAAAAAATGACTCAAACTGTTTCATCCATTATCAAAATAATCAGAGATTAATTTAATAGTTGACAACTATCTCTGCAGCTGTAGTCGAATATTCCACAAATCGAATCGTCTTAGTGTCTAAAACGTGATTATGAAACAAAGATTTTTATTAGACTGAACGTCTGAGTTAACATATAATTGCATATTTTTTATCCTGTAAATAATGACGTATAGCCTATTTTGGTATAAATGTCAGGCTATTAATAATACCGTTAACCCTCTAAGGGTATTTTCACATATCTTCTTAAATGTAACTTTTTAAGGTATTTGTATATAACTGACCCCCATGTGTTTCATATCAAACTGTTCAGAACAAACTCAGCTTTCTGTTTAGAGAGACCCTAATCTGTCCCAGAGCAACATGTGAAGAGATCATTTGGTGCTAAAGCTGAAATGTTGACGTTGGCTTTTTGAAATTCCACTCTTTTGAAAACAAACCTTACCTTATGATGTGTTGTACAAACTGTTTCGGTGCTTGAAATTATTTTACCAAAGTCTTTAGGTTATATATGATTAAAATAGTAAATAAATGTCTAAAATTAAATTGTATAACATTGCTTTTTGCGTAGGAGTTTTGTTAAACATCGTTCGGACTAAATTAATATCCAGGATAATGTGGACAGAAACAGTGGTTTAAAAAGCTAAACTAAAGATTAATGTTATAGTTTGGATCAATGGAATACCATTTCCAGGATAAACCCGTTCTCAAAACTCCCGTTTAATCTGGACAGAAAAGGTTTTTAAATGAAGCCAGAAACCCCGACCTTATGTACTGGTTCATAAAGCTGCATCTAACAATGATTTTATGGATTATTGATTAATTAGTCCCAGAATAGTCAACTATTTGCCCTGTTCAGGCACTGATAAAAGTTAAAGTTAAAAACATCTGAACATAAATTTATTTCCAGGACGATTAATTTTTTTCAATGACAATAATCTGGCCATACCTACTGGTTTTTAGGGCTGTTTTTAAACCCTGAATAGTCGACTATTTGCCTTGCTCCAACACTGATAGAAACTGGTAAATAAATATCCAGGACGATGACTCATTCTGTGACATTAATGTGGACAGAAAAGGATTGTAGACGAGTCAGAAGACAGAAACCCGGCCGTGTCTCGGATATCTTTCCTCTCTCAGTAACTCAGAGATGTTTTACAGATCTTCTCAGAGCAGAACTCGGTGGCCTTTAAATTCTGTTGTTGGAGACTTGATTTCAGATTCCCTGTCAGGGCCGACGGATTAAATATCTCTGAGGTCTAAGGGCATTTCACACCTCTTACATATCTTCTTAAATTCACCTTTTAAGTGACATTTAACTGATCCCCGTGTGTTTCATATCAACATTTCAGCACAAACTCAGCTTTCTGTTTAGGAAGGCCCAGAGAAATGTGGAAAGAGATCATTTGGCCCTAAAGCTGAAAAGATAAAGTCACTTTCTGAAATTCTTCAAACCTTTACTCATGCAGATGAATAGTTTTGTGTTTGAAATTAGTTTAATAAACTCTCAGCTTCAAGAAACAGGCGACAGACGTGTTAATATGCTGAAATATTTAATGGAGACATGAGCAGGAAGGTTGTTTTGTCGGCCCACGCGTCGGCCGTCAGTAAGTTAATGAAGGAGGATTTATTTCTCCCACGACCTCGGCTGCTCCGCGCTGACCCCCGGAGGGGTTGCGACCCCTACACTGAGACCCCCCCCCCCCCACACACTCAGAGATGAAAGAGTCGTCTGTATCCGGGCAGATCTCTCATCTTTTCTTCTCTACTGATTATTAACACCACCACGTTTCTCTAAATCTCTCAAAGTTTCCACAGGGTTTTACATTGATATTTATTGGAAAAAAAGTGTTTTCTATTTATTGGATTTTGTTGGAAAAAATATCTGCATTTATGTTTATTTATTTAAAAACATAAATGTAGCCTGGATGGTTGGCTCTCCAGCCAGCACGCACTAGAAACATCAAGGTCCGTGATTGAATAACAATGATTAATAAATATTCTTTTTGATTACAAAACACAACTTATAGCCAAGTACTCCTGAAGTACTTTTACTCGTGCTAGGAATCACAGATGATGTTGTTTTTGCCGGTATCATTATTATTTCTTCATCTTCCTAAGAAATCCATGTTACAATGAGCGAAAACTCACCAAACGTTGCACACAGTGCAGTCCTATCCCAAAACCAATCATGTGATTTGTGTGCTAATTGTCCTGATGGTCTCCCTACAGCAGCCATCTAAAATCTGTAACTTTAAAGATTCATAACAAATCAAACGTACATGCTACAACGTTGCAACTGTAGCCGATAGAGCGGAAACTGTACTCGGCTGTTACCCGGTGGCAGTTTTGAAGTCCATCACTCTACTATTTTCAAAAATTTCAAAAATCTTAAAACTATCTCCTCCCAATGAAAATTAATAGAAACATTTTATTTATTTTTTTAAGATTTTTTGGGGGGCATTTCAGCCTTTAATGGAAAGAAGAGATAGATGTGAAAGGGGAGAGAGGGTGGGGGAGACATGCAAGAAATCCTCTCAGGTCAGACTCAAACCCTGGACCTCCTGTGTCCAGGTATCCACCTCTCTAGACGTGCACCTGCTCTACCAACTAAGCTAACTATTGTATTTGGTTTAAATCTCCTACCACTTTTTTGTGTCAATTGACATCAAATTCGGGGAACTTCATATCCTGACTGTCCTCCACAAATTTATCATTCAGGTTTTTGATTTATTAAAAACTGAGTCCACTATGCATTAGAACATTTGACTGCATACAGTAATGTAAACAAATACTGCAATTTCTTCCAAACTAAATCTTTGATGTTCATGAAAAAATGTCACAACTTTTAGAGTTCAATCATTTACGCCATTACAGCCAATGCAAAACAAAGCATATGTAAACAACACTTAGTCATTTATTAATCTTTGTGAAAATAAATGACAGGCATCTTCATGTTGTCTAAACCAAGAACACAAATTCTCTGAATGTTCTAGTGAGAAATGAATTTTTGACAGTATTTTAAAGTTCTGCATTTCCATGCAGTCCTGCTCCTTGTCTACTTAATGTCAGGAAGCTAGTGGTGTCTTCACCCAGATAATCGAGCCCGTTGAGTAACAAGATGATCATACCTACTACTACTGCCCTGCATGTTTAATATGTGTGTCTGTATCAACACACCTGATTCAAATCAACAATCAGTCCAGTTCTGGTTGATTCAATCAAATAAATGACAGGCATCTCTATGTTTAGAGCCAGAGGTTGGGAGTTAAAATCCCCGACCCAGCCTCAAACAGTAGCCCTGTTCATCAGACATTATCAACGGATTTGAACTCTCTTCTCCGTCCATTCCTTTTTCATTTTCCTCCTGAAAATGCTCGCCCAGACCAGCTTTTATTATTCATCATTACTGATTATTTTAAATACATTTTTAGTTGATAAAATGTCAGAAACTTTACAATCAAAGGACAATAACTTTAAAGATTCAGGTTAAGGACACAAAAACAACTTTAATTGATTTAAAGCTACAAATATGAGAAGATCTTTGTTTGGAGACTCACTCAGTGTGAAAAAGGAGAAACCACTTCCTGTTTCTGTCCATCACTGATTATTGATTATTCTGACATGATGTGCATGAAATGGGAGGTCTCTTCTTCTTCTTCTGCTCTTTCTCTTCCTCTTCTTCTTCTTCCAGGTCTGCAGGAAGGAAGGAAGGAAGGAAGAGGGGAAGGAAGAGAGGAAGTAATAAAGGACCTCTGGGCTCGTCTTCGTTGTTGTTTGTCAGTTTTGACTCTGCTGCATGTTTTCTTCTTCATCGTGTTCTTAACTTATTCTGTCATTTTCAAATAAAACACGCAAACTTTTAATCATTTGTTGTTTCTTTCTGAATATTATATTGTCTACAATTCATCACTAAAGGTGGGAAACATTAATAAACTAATAAACACTTTCTTCTTATTGATCTGAAAGACAGAAATGTATATAAAAGAAGTTAATCTGCATATTCCCAAATTGAAATTTGTTAATTTGCAAGTTGAAATCGACATGAAATGACGGACAAATGATCGCAAATGTACTCGCATAGCATGCGAGAGTTAGCAGGATCGATGCTGTATGTAAACAGGACTTGTTGACCTCAGATAAAAAAAAAATTCTATTTTTATACTTTTGTTATCCCAGTTCGAAAGTGTTTCCAAAAAAAGTCATAATTTATAGTTTCGACATTGTTGTATCAATTAACTCAGAACAAAAATCTCTTCACCTGAACCACAGCAAACGTATGGATGTAAAGCAACCAGAAACAAACACAAATCAGAAACCAGGGAAGATCCTGAAGTTCTCTGGAGGATGCTGGAATCTAGCCCGCTAGCTCTCACATGCTAAGTGAGCACTCTACCATTTGAGCTAATTTCCCTATGAGAAATACGGATTAAAAGTCAAAAAAGTCATAGTATAGCATGTTGAAAAATGTCATGAAAAAGTCATAGTATAGTATGTCGAAAAAAGTTATAGTATAGTATGTCGAAAAAAGTTATAGAATAGTACTTCGAAAAATGTCATAAAAAAGTCATAGTATAGTATGTCGAAAAAAGTTATAGAATAGTACTTCGAAAAATGTCATAAAAAAGTCATAGTATAGTATGTCTAAAAAAGTCATAGTATAGTATGTCGAAAAAAGTCGTGAAAAATTCATAGTATAGTATATCGAAATAAGAAACAAACACCAGTCAGAAACCATGGAGGATCATGAAGTCCTACGGAGGATGCACGTATCAATCACACTACCTCTCACATGCTAAGCTAGCACTCTACCATTTGAGATAATTCCCCTGTGGAAAATGTGGAATAATTGTAAAAATAAAAACCTTGAAATGATATAGCATAGTAAGTCGAAGAAAGCCATAAAAAAAGTCATAATATATTATTTCGAAAAAAGTCATGACAAAGTCATAGTATAGTATGTCAAAAAAAGTCATGAAAAAGTCATAATATATTATGTTGAAAAAGTGATAAAAAAGTCATAGTATAGTATGTCATAAAAAGTCATAGTATAGTATGTTGAAAAAAGTCATAATTTGTAGTTTCAGTTGCAAAGCAACAAGAAACAAACATAAGTCAGCAACCAGGGAAGATCCTGAAGTTCTCTGGAGAATGCGGGACTTGATACTGCTACCTCTTGCATGCTTAGCAAGTGCTCTACCATTTGAGCTAATTCCCCTGTGCAAAATATGGAATAAATGTTTAAAAAAAAGTCATAAAAAAATCATAGTATCACAGTATGTTGAAAAAAGTCATAGTATATTATGCCACATGGGTGGCAGTGAAGGTCAGGGGCCTCGACGGACCAGACCCGGGCGGCAGACGCTGGCTCTGGGGACGTGGAACGTCACCTCTGTGGGGGAAGGAGCCGGAACTGGTGCGGGAGGTGGGGCGCTACCGGTTAGATCTGGTGGGGCTTACCTCACGCACAGTCTCGGTTCTGGAACCATACTCCTGGATAGGGGTTGGACTCTTTTCTTCTCCGGAGTTGCCCAGGGTGTGAGGCGCCGGGCGGGTGTGGGGATACTCACAAGCCCCCGGCTGAGCGCCGCTGTGTTGGAGTTTACCCCGGTGGACGAGAGGGTCGCCTCCCTACGCCTGCGGGTTGTGGGGGGAAAACTCTGACTGTTGTTTGTGCATATGCACCAAACAGGAGTTCGGAGTATTCGGCCTTCTTGAGACCTTGACTGGAGTCCTGCATGGGGCTCCAGTGGGGGACTCCATTGTTCTGCTGGGGGACTTCAACGCACACGTGGGCAATGATGGAGACACCTGAGAGGCGTGATTGGGAGGAACGGCCTCCCTGATCTAAACCAGAGTGGTTGTTTGTTGTTGGACTTCTGTGCTAGTCATGGATTGTCTATAACGAACACCATGTTCGAACATAGGGATGCTCATAAGTGTACCTGGTACCAGAGCACCCTAGGCCGAAGGTCAATGATCGATTTCATAATCGTTTCATCTGATCTGAGGCCGTATGTTTTGGACACTCGGGTGAAGAGAGGGGCAGAGCTGTCAACCGATCACCATCTGGTGGTGAGTTGGGTCAGGGGGTGGGGAAGACTCTGGACAGACCTGGTAAGCCCAAACGTGTAGTGCGGGTAAATTGGGAACGTCTGGAGGAGGCCCTGTCCGACAGACTTTCAACTCACACCTCCGGGCGGAGCTTTTCGTGCATCCCTGTGGAGGCTGGGGGCATTGAACCCGAGTGGACAATGTTCAAAGTTTCCATTGCTGAAGCTGCGGCGAGGAGCTGTGGTCTTAGGATCTTAGGTGCCTCAAGGGGCGGTAACCCACGAACACCGTGGTGGACACCAGTGGTCAGGGAAGCCGTCCGACTGAAGAAGGAGTCCTTCCGGGATATGTTATCTCGGAGGACTCCGGAGGCAGTTGCAGGGTACCGAAGGGCCGAAGGGCTGCAGCCTCTGCCGTGAAAGAGGCAAAGCAGCGGGTGTGGGAGAAGTTTGGAGAAGACATGGAGAAGGACTTTCGGTCGGCACCAAAGTGTTTCTGGAAAACTGTTCGCCACCTCAGGAGGGGGGCGGGGAACCATCCAAGCTGTGTACAGTAAGGATGGGACACTGTTGACCTCCACTGAGGAGGTAATAGGGCGGTGGAGGGAGCACTTTGAGGAACTCCTGAATCCGACTAATACGCCCTCTATGTTAGAGGCAGAGCTGGAGGATAACGGGGATTGTCGTCGATTTCCCAGGCGGAAGTCACTGATGTAGTCAAACAACTACACAGTGGCAAAGCCCCGGGATTGATGAGATCCGTCCAGAAATGCTCAAGGCTCTGGGTGTGGAGGGGTTGTCCTGGTTGACACGCCTCTTCAACATTGCGTGGAAGTCTGGGGACGGTGCCAAAGGAGTGGCAGACTGGGGTGGTGGTTCCTCTTTTTAAAAAGGGGGGACCAGAGGGTGTGTGCCAATTATAGGGGTATCACACTTCTCAGCCTCCCTGGTAAAGTCTACTCCAAGGTGCTGGAAAGGAGGGTTCGGCCGATAGTCGAACCTCGGGTTGAGGAGGAACAATGCGGATTCCGTCCTGGTCGTGGAACAACGGACCAGCTCTTCACTCGCAAGGATCCTGGAGGGAGCCTGGGAGTATGCCCAACCGGGTCTACATGTGTTTTGTGGATTTGGAGAAGGCGTATGACCGGGTCCCCGGGAGATACTGTGGGAGGTGCTGCGGGAGTATGGGGTGAGGGGGTCTCTACTCAGGGCCATCCAATCTCTGTATGACCAAAGTGAGAGCTGTGTCCGGGTTCTCGGTAGTAAGTCGGACTCGTTTCAGGTGAGGGTTGGCCTCCGCCAGGGCTGCGCTTTGTCACCAATCCTGTTTGTAATATTTATGGACAGGATATCGAGGCGTAGTCGGGGTGGGGAGGGGTTGCAGTTTGGTGGGCTGGGGATCTCATCGCTGCTCTTTGCAGATGATGTGGTCCTGATGGCATCATCGGCCTGCGACCTTCAGCACTCACTGGATCGGTTCGCAACCGAGTGTGAAGCGGTTGGGATGAGGATCAGCACCTCTAAATCGGAGGCCATGGTTCTCAGCAGGAAACCGATGGAATGCCTTCTCCAGGTAGGGAATGAGTCCTTACCCCAAGTGAAGGAGTTCAAGTACCTTGGGGTTTTGTTCATGAGTGAGGGGACAATGGAGCGGGAGATTGGTCGGAGAATCGGCGCAGCGGGTGCGGTATTGCATTCAATCTATCGCACCGTTGTGACGAAAAGAGAGCTGAGCCAGAAGGCAAAGCTCTCGATCTACCGGTCAGTTTTCGTTTCCTACCCTCACCTATGGTCATGAAGGCTGGGTCATGACCGAAAGAACGAGATCCAGGGTACAAGCGGCCGAAATGGGTTTCCTCAGGAGGGTGGCTGGCGTCTCCCTTAGAGATAGGGTGAGAAGCTCAGTCATCCGTGAGGAGCTCGGAGAGCCGCTGCTCCTTTGCGTCGAAAGGAGCCAGTTGAGGTGGTTCGGGCATCTGGTAAGGATGCCCCCTGGGCGCCTCCCTAGGGAGGTGTTCCAGGCACGTCCAGCTGGGAGGAGGCCTCGGGGAAGACCCAGGACTAGGTGGAGGGATTATATCTCCAACCTGGCCTGGGAACGCCTCGGGATCCCCCAGTCGGAGCTGGTTAATGTTGCTCGGGAAAGGGAAGTTTGGGGTCCCCTGCTGGAGCTGCTCCCCCCGCGACCCGACACCGGATAAGCGGACGAAGATGGATGGATGGATGGAGATGGAGATGGATGGTATATTATGTTGCATGCCAAGCGAACACTCTACCATTTTAGCTAATTACCCTGTAGAAAATATGGAATAAAATAAAACAATTCATAAAAAGTCATAGTATAGTGTGTCGAAAAAAGTCATAAAAAAGTCATAGTATAGCATGTTGAAAAAAGTCATAATTTGTAGTTTCAGTTGTATAGCAACCAGAAACAAAGACCAGACAACAACCAGGGAAGATTTTAAAGTCCTCTAGAGAATGCAAGTATTGAGCCCAGTACCTCTCTCATGCTAAGCTACTCTACCATTTTAGCTAATTCCCCTGTGTATAATGTAGTATTATATGTAAAAAAAAGTCATAGTATAATATATATATAAAAAAATGTCATAAAAAAGTCATAGTATAGTGTCGAAACAGCCATGAAAAAGTAATGGTTAAAAAGTAAAATATGTCCGAAACCAATCTGTGTTTAGTTGTCAACCACTCTGTGCCACACACTAAAGATGAACTGTTTGGAAACTTTCTTTGAACGTGACGTTTGTTGTCAACCGTCCTCGGAGATGGTCCAGTGGTGAGAGATGCTGGTTGGACTTCAGGAGACGCCGGTTCAATCCCAGCCTCAGGTTATTCACGCAGGAATGTTTGTGATAAATGAGTGTGTACATTTGTGATCCATCTCATATGTCAATTTCAATTTATGAACTTCAACATGCAAATTTACAAACTTAAATTTGGGAATAACCAACTTTGACCAACATTTTAAATAAATATTTGATTGTGCAGGTTTTTTTTACATAGTTTTTGTATTTAAAACGCTATTTTTATGCTTTTGTTATCCCAGTTCAAACAATTGAACATAATATATTATGTCGAAAAAAGTCATAAAAAAGTCATAGTATAGTATGTCGAAAAAAAAAGACTTAAAAGGTCATATTATACTATGTCGAAAAAAATCATAAAACGTCATAGTATAGTACTGTGATTTTCAACCACTGTGCCGCGTCACACTAGTGTGCCGTGAGAGATCACCCTGTGTGCCGTGAGAAATTATCAGATTTTACTTAATTTGTCCAACAACTTTTTTTTATTGAGCTACTGCAAATAATTTACCATTGTTGCGCATCTGTGCCTGCAATATGATGACTGGCAGAGAAATTAAATACTATTCTGTATCAGTAGGTGACAGTATAGCGGTGCAAACTACGTCGGCTCTGCAGTTTTGTGGAAGTCACAGTGAGTCACGAAAATGCAGATAAAGTGGTTTTAAGTGTGGTTACAGTTTTTCATAACTTAATGCAGACCGAGTTTGCTGCGATATGATATTAATGGCGAGCCGAGCAGCAGGCACAACGGTGGTTTCTCTGCCCTGGGGACTGACTGACAGGCTGAGGCTGTAAGGCAAGGCAACTTTATTTCTACAGCACCTTTCAGCAACAAGGCAATTCAAAGTGCTTTACATGAAACAATAAAGAGCAATTAAAAAAATAATATACAAATACAATTATAAAAAAATATATATATTTGTTTTTACTGTCATGACAGCGATGGGGCTGTGAGTTTACCTTATATGTTTCATCTTCAAATCTTCAAAATTGATACTGAATTTGAAACAGCACATTGGAATTTATGCATCTATTATCAAAGTATTTATTAGTAATAGAAATATATATATAATATATATAAATATTTGGTTAGCATGTTGAGTTACGGCGTGTGTAGGGCTGAGATCATTGATGTAAGCCTGCAAAAGCAATGGATACATTTTTATAAATGAAAAATGCAGATTCTGATCTTATTAGGCTACAATGTGTCATTTTGTAACATTTTTGGTTGGTGGTGTGCCGTGGGATTTTTTTAATGTAAAAAATGTGCCGTGGCTCAAAAAAAGTTGAAAAACACTGGTATAGTATGTCGAAAAAGTCATAAAAAGTCATACTACAGTATGTCAAAAAATGTCAGTATATTATGTCAAAAAAAGTCATAAAAAGTCATACTATAGTATGTCGAAAAAAGTGATAAAAAAGTCATAGTATAGTATGTCGAAAAAAATGATAAAAAAGTCATAGTATAGTATGTCGAAAAAAGTCATACTATAGAATGTCGAAAAAGTCATAAAAAGTAATAGTATATTATGTTGAAAAAAGTAAAAAAAAATTCATAGTATTGTATGTTGAAAAAAGTCATAAAAAGTCATAGTATAGTATGGACCATCTCCGAGGACGATTGACAACAAACATCACGTTCAAACAAAGTTTCCAAACAGTTCATCTTTTGTGTGTGGCACAGAGTGGTTGAAGAGATGGGGGGAGGGGGAGATTAGCTCAAACGGTAGAGTGCTAACTTAGCATAGCAAATGCGAGAGGTAGCGGGATCGATGCCCACGTTCTCCAGAGGACTTCAGGATCTTCCCTAGTTGTTGACTTGTGTTTGTTTGTGGTTGCTTTACAACCATGTGTTTGATGTGGTTCACCTGAAAAATCGAGTGCTGTTCTGATTTGATACATACTATAACTTTTTTTTAAACTTTTTTTCGATATTGTATACAGAGAAACTGATACTACTGATCCAAGGGGAGTTAATAGAACGGTTATAGTTACATTGTTACCGTGTAAACTTTTGAGAATAACATACTGCAGTGGCATTAGGGAACTCTGCACATCTTATTTGTCCACGCAGATGTGTAATTAGACACAAAGTAGTCCCTGTTCACTGAGTGATTAATAAATAACAATTTCATAAAGGAGTGATGAAAGTAGATCCTAGAGTCTCTAAAAGTAGAATGGGCCAGAGCCTTCAGCTATCAGGCTCCTCTCCTGTGGAACCAGCTCCCATGCTGGGATCAGACACTGTCCCCACAGCGTTCGCCTAGACCGGCGGGGGAGGGTGTGTAGCCACAGTCACGGCACGCCCCCTCCCTATCTCTGCAGCTCTTAGTTATGCTGTTGTAGTTTTAGACTGCTGGGGGACTTCCTCTGACACACTGAGCTCCTCTTTCCTCTAGGGTTGGGTACCAAAACTCGGTGCCAATAGGGAACCGGTGCCAATGTAAACGGTAGTAACGAGACCGAATAAGAACGAAAGTTTCGGTGCCTCATTTCGGTGTCTGACATTACACTACACCTGACAGCATGTAACGTTAGCCTACCTTTAGCTAGCAGCTGGATTAATCACGGTTAAAATGCTAACAGCTAACGTTAAACAGTGTAAAGTGTGACTGTATTTCACTGTGGAGGACTTCAACAGCGGGATGTAACAATCTGCTCTGCAGCGCAGCAGCTGCCGTTGTCGCAATTCATAGATATACAGTATGTTTATATGGTCGGAATTAAACAACACAGACGGTGCATTCACTTGCAGCTGCCATTGTCGGAATTAACCCCTTGACGCCTGAATTTATTCACAATTATATAAACAAAATATTATGTGTGTTTCTGGCTCCAAGTTGATGCTAAATTAAGTTGAGATTGTTAATTTGTCTATAGCATATGGAATAGATATAAATTTAGGTTTTTTTACTTTATTGAAAAGTACCGGTTCAGGCACCGTTTAGGCACCGTCACCGTTTTAAAAGTATCGATTTAGCACCGGAATCGAAAAAAAACCAAACGATACCCAACCCTACTCTCCTCTCTATTTCCATCTGTGTGTAAATGCTTGTTACTAACTTAGCTCTGGGGAGCTTGTTCTCCAAAGTCCTTATGTTTTCTCGCCTCGCAGTTTTCCCTGGATTACTTCTAGCTACACCCTGCTATACCCTGCAGTGCCCTGTTATGCCATGAATTACTATGACAACTATTTCTAGTCACTGTTCCATTATCTTTATCATGACTATTATTGCACATTTCCTACCAAGAGCCTGGGTCTGTCCCAGGTTTCTTCCTGAGAGGGAGTTTTTCCTCACCACTGTCTCACTGAATGCTTGCTCTTGGGGTTAATTACTGGAATTGTTGGGTCTTTGTAAATTATAGGGTGTGGTCTAGACCTACTCTATCTGTAAAGTGTCCTGAGATAACTCTTGTTATGAATTGATTGTCACGCCCCAGTGACTCTCTGGTCTGGTCCGTAGCCGAGTGTGGTGAGTGACTGTGTTTTGGTTTTATTTTTTCGTTTGGTTGCTTGCAGTATGGCTGGTGTGTGGACACGCCTCCTCCTGCTGCCTTCTCCCAGCACCTGGTTCCTATTCCCTAATCAACTCACCTGCTACTCATCAGCTCACCAACCTCCTTTAAAAGACCAGTGTTCACTTGTTTTGTAATTTTTGCCTTGATCTAACTCGTCTGTTTTCCGTGTCCTAGAAGAAAGAACTCCCCGTCAGCAGCCACCAGGTCTCGGACCCTGTCAGCTCCACTCCAGTCTCCAGGTTCTACCGACCTCGACCTCCTCACCACACTCGGCTACAAGTTTCCAAGCACCACGGACCAGTTCATCACCAAGCACCACGGTCCAGTTCATCACCAAGCACCACGGACCAGTTCATCACCAAGCACCACGGACCAGTTCATCCCCAAGCACCACGGACCAGTTCATCACCAAGCA
>NC_041350.1:210000-257500 GCF_004354835.1 Perca flavescens
AGGCCATAAGTTTGGACACACCTTCTCATTCAATGTGTTTCTTTATTTTCATGACTATTTACATTGTGAAGGCATCAAAACTATGAATGAACACATGTGGAATTATGTACTTAACAAAAAAGTGTGAAATAACTGAAACATGTCTTATATTTTAGATTCTTCAAAGTAGCCACCCTTTGCTTTTTTTGGTAACTCTGCAAACCCTTGGTGTTCTCTCAATGAGCTTCATGAGGTAGTCACCTGAAATGGTTTTACCTTCACAGGTGTGCCTTGTCAGGGTTCATTAGTGGAATTATTTCCCTTATTAATGGGGTTGGGACCATCAGTTGTGTTGTGCAGAAGTCAGGTTGATACACAGCCGACAGCCCTATTGAACAACTGTTAGAATTCATATAATGGCAAGAACCAATCAGCTAAGTAAAGAGAAACAAGTGGCCATCATTACTTTAACAAATGAAGGTCAGTCAGTAAACACACTGTTTTGGGAGAAACACTGATGTTGCATCTCTCCCCATCCTCCCCTCCACTCAGAAGGTAAAAGGTGTTTATTTCTCCCCAAACACACACCCACATCAGGCAGGAAGCAGCTCCGTTAACCTGTGGCTCCTTCCTTCCATTAAGACGTTATTACTGCCATATTCACCCCGTCAGGTCTTGGTGTTGCTGATTCACATGACTCCATGAACACAAGCATTGTGTGGAAGCGTCGCTGTACGTTCAGAAACTTAGAAAGTCGCTGTGGTCTCCACACACGCTTCATATACGGTCCTACCTGCACAGAGCTACATGTGAGCGGGCAGATCAAGATTCAAAATGCTTTAGATAGATAGATACTTTATTCATCCTGTTATTCCCACAACGGGGACATTCACACTGTTGCTGCAGCAAGGGACAGACACTCTAAAGATAAAGAAACAATACATAAATATAACTAAAGAGAATGAATAGGAAAATGTATTTACAGTATTGATTCAATACTGTAAATACATTTTAAGCTATCATTTGATTGTCATTGCTGTTTTAAAGCTTCACCACCAGGGGCTGTTGTTGCTGCTAACAGACTCAGATTATTATTCTAAGTGTCTGACAACATTATTAGTACGGGCATTATGCAACATGACTCCATACACATTGCAACAGAAACTCTTTCTTCTGATCTAGTCTCCTACAAGTTCTAAGAGATCCAAGTAGTGGAAAGTATTGAAAAATACTGAAATCTGTGCTGCCAGTTTCCCATTGCAGCCCAAATTAAAGAGAGTCTACAGGTGAATAGGGACATATTTTAACTAACTGAAATCACCATGAAACTTACCCTACCTTCCTTCCTTCCTTCCTACCTTCCCTCCTAACTTCCTTCCTACCTTCCCTCCTTCCCTCCTACCTTCCCTCCTACCTTCCTTCCTTCCTTCCTTCCTTCCTTCCTTCCTTCCTTCCTCCCTCCCTCCCTACCTTCCTTCCTCCCTTCAGCAGAAACCAAATTAAAACCAGTTTGGTTATTTTTCAGAAGTTTAAACTCTACAGTAAAAAACTGTAAATGAAACAACAGATATTAATAATGAATATTTAATAACCCTTTATTAATCAGAAACATCTGAAACATGTTATTAGAAATGTTACATAATTACACCTGAACACAGAAACTTTACAGATTTATTAAAGAGACTTTTAGAGAAAGGAGGAAGAAGAAACATAATAAATGTTAAATATAAAGAGTAAAATCATTATGAAACAATCAAACTGATCAGATGACGGCACGGAGACTTCCTGTCCCGACTTTCTTCCTCAAAACCTCCACCAGACGCTCCAACCTGCGGGGGATATTCTCTGTTATAAACACTCAACATTAACGTTTGTTTTAAGTTTGGTTTTTCTACGTTTGTCCCCCGACATGAGAGACGAGCTGAGAAACATCGCTGCCTTTATGAAGAGTTTTTACCAATCTTTGAGGGTTTTTAAAATATAACAATTTCCCCTCTAGTCTGTCATGTCCAGACCCTCCTCCACAGAGCTGCAAAGGAAGGTCTGTTTAGTCCACACAGCATTCCTGGGTGGGAGTAAAACGTGCTCTGGTTTATTGACATTTCTTTAAACCAATCACAATCATCGTGGGCGGGGCTAAGTTCTGGACGGAGCCACGGTGCCTCTGCTAAATAGTCTCAGGAAGGAACTGGTTCTGGTGGAACATGTGGACCTTCAGAAGTAGTTTTAGTCGTGGAACAGAAAACTCAGATTGGACAGATAGTCTAGCTAGCTGTTAGACAGACAGACAGACAGACAGACAGATAGTCTAGCTAGCTGTTAGACAGACAGACAGACAGACAGACAGACAGATAGTCTAGCTAGCTGTTAGACAGACAGACAGACAGACAGACAGACAGATAGTCTAGCTAGGAGGAGCAGTTAACCATAGTCCTCACAAATCCACCGGAGGTTAGAACCCCGACACAGAGACAGAGGAAGGGGACCGACATCCGGCCTAAAGAGGGACATCCGGCGGCACCGAAACAATCCCCGGAGTAAAACGTACGGACGATATAGACTATCTCCCCTCAGTCTCTGTGACTGGACCGGCAGATTACAGCAGTGGCTCAGCAGACCGCTAACGTTAGACCAGCAGCAGTGGGTCATGCACCAAATCCAGATTTTTGGGGTTGGTCTGAATCCTGAACCCCCTGGTTGAGATTGTGCTGACTCCTCCTCCCATCCTCAGTCCATGAACCAAGTAAACTCATGAATGAAGGAAACAGGGACTGGCCTTCCTTTGCTGTACCTGAAGATGCTGCATTCTGGTTGCTGTCTGGAGATTCCTTCATGAACAACTCGTATTCTTCCAGATGTTTCAGACCAGATGTTGTAACAGAGGCCATGTTGTGTATAGTTTAGGGTCCTCGCCACCACCGGACCAATCAGCGTTGAACAGATTGAACATGTAGCTGGACTTGAATGGTCTTCTTTAGACTGAAAGTTCTGCCAAACAACAACACACCAGATCCATGTCCACTTCCTCACAGCCTGCAGCAATGAACGCTCCACCTACGTAAACACCTTCCCGTAACCAACGGCGCCGTCACTACGGCGACCAGCGGAGCGCGCCGAGTAACAGTGTAGGGTTTGGTTCCCTGGGAACAAATTCTAAGGTTCAGCAGAAACCAGAACCCCGTCAAAAGCCCAATATTCAGCCCAAACAGATCCCAATCCTGGACTTAGGGCATCCCTGATATTATAATATTAATAAGAGCCTGAGTGCAGAAAGAGAAGAAGAGTATTGTATATGTTGTAATAATATTAATAAGTGCAGAAAGAGAAGAAGATGATTATGTTATAATAATATTAATAAGAAAGAGAAGAAGGAGAAGCAGGAAAGTGAACTGAGTTGTAAAACTGACCCTGGATGACTTTCTCTCTCTCTCTCTCTCTCTGAACCAAATTAAACTTCCCGTCTGTAATAATCAGCACATTTCCATCTCAGAGCAAACATTCCTCTCTCCACTTTGATTCACAAACTTGGGAGGCTCTTCAGCGCCGGCCGCCCCCCCGCTGGCTGCCAAATTACAGCAGAAAGCCGCAGGTTTGATCCCCGGAGGACGGCGGCGCTAGACGCAGACGGACGACTTAATCTGCTTTCATCACCAACCTCATCCCTTCATCTTCAGACTGATGAGAGGAGAGGAAGGCACGTTATTCTGCAGCGGATTAATGCTTCAACGCTCAATATGAATCATCACCGCCAAATCTCTTTAGTCCCACACGCTTAACCAGTCTTTGAACACACCGCACAGTCACAGATACAGAAACACGCTCACGGTGGCGTTGCTCCGCTGACATTTTAGTCACTTTTCTTCACGGCTATGGTGCTTTATTCAGCACTGCTTTTTTGTTTGAGTGTGTGTGTGTGTGTCTGTGTCTGTGAGTGTGTGCGTGTGTCTATGTGTGTGTGTGTCTGTGAGTGTGTGCGTCTGTATGTGTGTGTGTGTGTGTGTGTGCGTGTGTCTGTGAGTGTGTGCGTGTGTGTGTGTGTGTGTGTGTGTGTGTGTGTGTGTGAGAGTGAGTGTGTGTGTGTGTGTGTGTGTCTGTGTGTGTGTGTCTGTGTCTGTCTCTCTCTCTCTGTGTGTCTGTGTGTGTGTGTGCGTGTATATATGTGTGTGTGTGTGTTCAGTAATGGTCACTTGATGTACACACACGGACAGTTTCCGTCAGCTGCGACTGTGTGATCTCTGATTGGATGTTTCAGTATGACATCACAGAGTCCAGCTGTTGTTGTGATGTTTGTATTTCTGTTGTCATGACGACTGCATCATGTGAGAGATGCGAGAAGAGAAGAATGTGATAAGGATGAAGGAAGGAGGCTGACAGCAGTAGATCAGACTGACATTACAACATTAGAGCCTTAGTGGCAGCTCGGTGATAACTCACATATATGTATATGTCACTGAAAGACTTTCTGGTCACACTTTACATGAAGGTATCTACATAAGAGTGACATGACACTGTCATGAACACCTGGCACTGTCATGAACACATGACACTGTCATGAACACCTGGCACTGTCATGAACACATGACACTGTCATGAACACATGGCACTGTCATGAACACATGGCACTGTCATGAACACATGACACTGTCATGAAGATTTCATAAACATTATAAACAGGTTCATGTGTCATTTACTGCCTTTCCTGAGATCAGAACTCTGAACACGTTCTCTCTCCCAACGCGTCAGAAAGAGACGCTTGGTCAGGTGGCTTTGGCGTTTGGTATTGATGCTAAAAGTCTCCTTTAGCGTCGTATCTAAACGTGCTTCATCGGGACTCTTGGTGTCTCTTTTTGACGTATGTTTAACATGCGGCACAAGAACGGGACGGTTAGTTTTAGAAGAAGATGGTGGGGGGGTTATAAAATGTACGGTTCAGTGAAACGTGGGACAAGAACGGGACATGAAAGTCCTGTGTTGTTGTGTCTTTCATACTGGTCTGTACCGCTGTCTCTCTTAATACTACGTCACCTTACAGCACCACGGTCCAGCTGCTGCCCTGCCCGGTGCGTCCCGTACAGACGCTGAAAGACACTGACCCAGTGTCCCGTACAGACGCTGAATGAGACAGTTTCTACACCGAGAGACACTGACCCAGTGTCCCTTACAGACACTGAAGGAGACACTGACCCAGTGTCCCATACAGACCCTGAAGGAGACAGTTTCTATGCCGAGAGACTGACCCAGTGTCCCGTACAGACGCCTCGCTGGTCTAGGCGAACACAGCAAGGAGACAGTTTCTACACCGAGAGACACTGACCCAGCGTCCCGTACAGACGCTGAAGGAGACAGTTTCTACGTTGAGAGACACGGAGCCATTGTCCCGTGTCTAAAGCTATACACCCTCCCTCGCTGGTCTGGGTGAACGCTGCAAGGAGACCCCGACCCAGCGTCAGGACTTTTAGAGTTGGGAGAGAGAACGAGTTGGTTAGTCTTACCTGCGGACTCTTTCGCTGGCCTCTCGCTCCGCCTCCTGGCAGCGCTGAAGCTCCGCCTCCACGCTCTGCTTCTCCTTCCACAGCTGCTGTACTTGTTCCTGCAGGGGCGGAATCTCAGGGGGTGCTGCACGAAGGGGCGGAGTCTCAGGGGGCGCTGCACGAAGGGGCGGAGTCTCAGGGGGCGGAGCATGGAGGGGCGTCTGATTAGCGACCGCTAACGAAGCTGCTGGAGAGACGCTGCCACTGGGAAACAAGGAGGGAGAACAGGATGTTCACTACTTTCAGTCAAATCTCGCTTTGAACTTAATGTGTCAGACAGACAGACAGACAGACTTCAGGTGTAGTTAGGCTTACATCTAACTATAATCTGAGAACTGTGTGTGTCTATCTGTGTGTCTGTGTGTGTGGAGGTTTGTGTTCAAATCAGACGTTACTTCACTTCCTGAAGATCCACATGACGCAGAACGTAAAAAGAATCTTGGAAATGGGTTTTTCAAAAGCAAAAGAGGGATTCTGATCAGAGCATCTAATGGGATCTTACATTTGATCTGGATCAAACCTGCCCTTTGAACTCGCTTTGGGATCTATGTGATCCAAAAAAAACAGGATTATACTGATCCAATCAGAAGGGTGAATTCAGTTTAACCGAATAAAATCGGAGTTTGTTTTTACTGAATGACCACAAAATCAATGTTTACTGATGATAAATCTCTTCATATTTGAAGCATATATGTGTATCTGTCCTGTAATTATTTTTGACTATTGGAAAGTATTGTTTTTGTTTTGTTATTTAACATAATAACAAACTAATAACTAAAATGTTTCTGTTTCTTAAAATTAAAACAACTACTACAGCCACTAGAGGGCGTTGTCACTATAGACCTAAATATAGGGCAGAATGATGCTGACCTATGGGGGGGGGTTAACCCTTGTGTTGTCTCCTCGTCAACCATGAAAAAACACTTTTGTTGTCCCTATCTCAATGTTTTAGTCGCTTTTAAAAAAGTTTTTTATTTGACATTTTTGTTACTTTTCCCAACGTTTTGTCGTTGTTGTTTTTTTATTTTTATTTTTTTTACATTTCCGGTGCTTATTTCGACGTCCCATACTTTCTGATGTAATTTCTTTTTAAACAGGGTCAAATTTGTGCCAAAGACAACATGAGGCTTAAGGGAGGACAGACTCCAGACTTTGTCTTCCACTGAAGGTTTTAGTTTTTGTTCAGTTTCAGTTTACTAACAATTATTTCAGTTTTAGTTCATAGAAACCCTGACGTGAACAGAGCTTCTGTAGTGTTAGGAAGAGTGACAGAAGTTGTGATTTTAGTAAACTAAACACACGGACAGATCTGTCTGAGAGATGATTTGATATTCTGCTCCGCGTGTCTCTGCAGGCGCTCGCCATCAATCCTGCTGATGTATGGAGACTCACAGCCGCTCTTCATACAGCATCTCTCCTCAGTCATCACACGTTCACACATTCACACGTTCACACAGCCACTCGCTCTGCTGCACAGACTTCACACAACATCTCTCCTCAGGAATCACACGTTCACACATCAGTAATCACACGCTCACACATTCACACACTCACACATTCACACACTCGCGCATCAGTAATCAAACGCTCACACGTTCACACACTCGCACATCAGTAATCACACGCTCACACATTCACACACTCGCGCATCAGTAATCAAACGCTCACACATTCACACACTCGCGCATCAGTAATCAAACGCTCACACGTTCACACACTCGCACATCAGTAATCAAACGCTCACACGTTCACACACTCGCACATCAGTAATCACACGCTCACACATTCACACACTCGCACATCAGTAATCACACGCTCACACATTCACACACTCGCACATCAGTAATCACACGCTCACACAGGGACATGTTCTGAGTTAGCAGGTCAAAGGTCAACAATACGCACACCCACACACCGTGTGTTCGTGTCGGCCGCTGTCCATTTCCTAAGGTTCTGAAATGCAAACATTTTTTGACTACTTTTTTTTTTTTAAAGGGTGTGTGCCTGTGAGAACCCACGTAGGAAAACATAAATCGGCGCCTGTGGCCTTCGGTGTTTGTTACGGACGTAAAAAGTCTCCTGTACATGGCAGCGTAACGTCTGCAGAGAAGAGGTTCCACCACTACCATCCTCTATAATCAGATAAACTGGAGACATCGGACAGAGAGCAGAGTGACGTCTGCAGAGAGGAGGTTCCATCACTACCATCCTCTATAATCAGAGAAACTGGAGACATCGGACAGAGAGCAGAGTAACGTCTGCAGAGAGGAGGTTCCATCACTACCATCCTCTATAATCAGAGAAACTGGAGACACCGGACAGAGAGCAGAGTAACGTCTGTAGAGAGAAGGTTCCACCACTACCATCCTCTATAATCAGAGAAACTGGAGACACAGGACAGAGAGCGGAGTAACCTCTGCAGAGAGGAGGTTCCACCACTACCATCCTCTATAATCAGAGAAACTGGAGACACCGGACAGAGAGCAGAGTAACGTCTGTAGAGAGGAGGTTCCACCACTACCATCCTCTATAATCAGAGAAACTGGAGACACCGGACAGAGAGCAGAGTAACGTCTGTAGAGAGGAGGTTCCACCACTACCATCCTCTATAATCAGAGAAACGGGAGACACCGGACAGAGAGCAGAGTAACGTCTGTAGAGAGGAGGTTCCACCACTAGCATCCTCTATAATCAGAGAAACTGGAGACACCAGACAGAGAGCAGCATAACGTCTGCAGAGAAGAGATTCCACCACTACCATCATCTATAATCAGAGAAACTGGAGACACCGGACAGAGAGCGGAGTAACATCTGTAGAGAGGAGGTTCCACCACTACCATCCTCTATAATCAGAGAAACTGGAGACACCGGACAGAGAGCAGAGTAACCTCTGCAGAGAGGAGGTTCCACCACTACCATCCTCTATAATCAGAGAAACTGGAGACATCGGACAGAGAGCAGAGTAACGTCTGCAGAGAGGAGGTTCCACCACTACCATCCTCTATAATCAGAGAAACTGGAAACACTGGACAGAGAGCGGAGTAACCTCTGCAGAGAGAAGGTTCCACCACTACCATCCTCTATAATCAGAGAAACTGGAGACACCGGACAGAGAGCAGAGTAACGTCTGCAGAGAGGAGGTTCCACCACTACCATCCTCTATAATCAGAGAAACTGGAAACACTGGACAGAGGCGGAGTAACCTCTGCAGAGAGAAGGTTCCACCACTACCATCCTCTATAATCAGAGAAACTGGAGACACCGGACAGAGAGCAGAGTAACGTCTGCAGAGAGGAGGTTCCACCACTACATCCTCTATAATCAGAGAAACTGGAAACACTGGACAGAGAGCGTTGTAACCTCTGCAGAGAGGAGGTTCCACCACTACCATCCTCTTTAATCAGAGAAACTGGAGACACTGGACAGAGAGCAGAGTAACGTCTGTAGGGGTTCCACCACTACCATCCTCTATAATCAGAGAAACTGGAGACACCGGACAGAGAGCAGAGTAACATCTGTAGGGGTTCCACCACTACCATCCTCTATAATCAGAGAAACTGGAGACACTGGACAGAGAGCAGAGTAACGTCTGCAGAGCAGGGGTTCCACCACTACCATCCTCTATAATCAGAGAAACTGGAGACACCAGACACAGAGCAGAGTAACGTCTGTAGGGGTTCCACCACTACCATCCTCTATAATCAGAGAAACTGGAGACACTGGACAGAGAGCAGAGTAACGTCTGTAGGGGTTCCACCACTACCATCCTCTATAATCAGAGAAACTGGAGACACGGATACAGAGAAGAGTAACGTCTGTAGGGGTTCCACCACTACCATCCTCTATAATCAGAGAAACTGGAGACACTGGACAGAGAGCAGAGTAACGTCTGTAGGGGTTCCACCACTACCATCCTCTATAATCAGAGAAACTGGAGACACCGGACACAGAGAAGAGTAACGTCTGTAGGGGTTCCACCACTACCATCCTCTATAATCAGAGAAACTGGAAACACCGGACAGAGAGCAGAGTAACCTCTGCAGAGAGGAGGTTCCACCACTACCATCCTCTATAATCAGAGAAACTGGAGACATCGGACAGAGAGCAGAGTAACGTCTGCAGAGAGGAGGTTCCACCACTACCATCCTCTATAATCAGAGAAACTGGAAACACTGGACAGAGAGCGGAGTAACCTCTGCAGAGAGAAGGTTCCACCACTACCATCCTCTATAATCAGAGAAACTGGAGACACCAGACAGAGAGCAGAGTAACGTCTGTAGGGGTTCCACCACTACCATCCTCTATAATCAGAGAAACTGGAGACACCGGACAGAGAGCAGAGTAACGTCTGCAGAGAGGAGGTTCCACCACTACCATCCTCTATAATCAGAGAAACTGGAAACACTGGACAGAGAGCGGAGTAACCTCTGCAGAGAGGAGGTTCCACCACTACCATCCTCTTTAATCAGAGAAACTGGAGACACTGGACAGAGAGCAGAGTAACGTCTGTAGGGGTTCCACCACTACCATCCTCTATAATCAGAGAAACTGGAGACACCGGACAGAGAGCAGAGTAACATCTGTAGGGGTTCCACCACTACCATCCTCTATAATCAGAGAAACTGGAGACACTGGACAGAGAGCAGAGTAACGTCTGCAGAGCAGGGGTTCCACCACTACCATCCTCTATAATCAGAGAAACTGGAGACACCAGACACAGAGCAGAGTAACGTCTGTAGGGGTTCCACCACTACCATCCTCTATAATCAGAGAAACTGGAGACACTGGACAGAGAGCAGAGTAACCTCTGCAGAGAGGAGGTTCCACCACTACCATCCTCTATAATCAGAGAAACTGGAGACACTGGACAGAGAGCAGAGTAACGTCTGCAGAGCAGGGGTTCCACCACTACCATCCTCTATAATCAGAGAAACTGGAGACACCGGACACAGAGCAGAGTAACGTCTGTAGGGGTTCCACCACTACCATCCTCTATAATCAGAGAAACTGGAGACACCGGATACAGAGAAGAGTAACGTCTGTAGGGGTTCCACCACTACCATCCTCTATAATCAGAGAAACTGGAGACACTGGACAGAGAGCAGAGTAACGTCTGTAGGGGTTCCACCACTACCATCCTCTATAATCAGAGAAACTGGAGACACCGGACACAGAGAAGAGTAACGTCTGTAGGGGTTCCACCACTACCATCCTCTATAATCAGAGAAACTGGAGACACCGGACAGAGAGCAGAGTAACCTCTGCAGAGAGGAGGTTCCACCACTACCATCCTCTATAATCAGAGAAACTGGAGACATCGGACAGAGAGCAGAGTAACGTCTGCAGAGAGGAGGTTCCACCACTACCATCCTCTATAATCAGAGAAACTGGAAACACTGGACAGAGAGCGGAGTAACCTCTGCAGAGAGAAGGTTCCACCACTACCATCCTCTATAATCAGAGAAACTGGAGACACCAGACAGAGAGCAGAGTAACGTCTGTAGGGGTTCCACCACTACCATCCTCTATAATCAGAGAAACTGGAGACACCGGACAGAGAGCAGAGTAACGTCTGCAGAGAGGAGGTTCCACCACTACCATCCTCTATAATCAGAGAAACTGGAGACACCGGACAGAGAGCAGAGTAACATCTGTAGGGGTTCCACCACTACCATCCTCTATAATCAGAGAAACTGGAGACACTGGACAGAGAGCAGACGTCTGTAACGTCTGCAGAGTAACATCAGGGGTTCCACCACTACCATCCTCTATAATCAGAGAAACTGGGAGACACGTCTGCAGACAGGGGTTCCACCACTACCATCCTCTATAATCAGAGAAACTGGAGACACCAGACACAGAGCAGAGTAACGTCTGTAGGGGTTCCACCACTACCATCCTCTATAATCAGAGAAACTGGAGACACTGGACAGAGAGCAGAGTAACCTCTGCAGAGAGGAGGTTCCACCACTACCATCCTCTATAATCAGAGAAACTGGAGACACTGGACAGAGAGCAGAGTAACGTCTGCAGAGCAGGGGTTCCACCACTACCATCCTCTATAATCAGAGAAACTGGAGACACCGGACACAGAGCAGAGTAACGTCTGTAGGGGTTCCACCACTACCATCCTCTATAATCAGAGAAACTGGAGACACTGGACAGAGAGCAGAGTAACGTCTGTAGGGGTTCCACCACTACCATCCTCTATAATCAGAGAAACTGGAGACACCGGACACAGAGAAGAGTAACGTCTGTAGGGGTTCCACCACTACCATCCTCTATAATCAGAGAAACTGGAGACACCGGACAGAGAGCAGAGTAACATCTGTAGGGGTTACTGTCAAGTATATAGAGAGAGACAGAGAGACACTGAAGGGGGTGGTTTTTGTGTGATATCTGACACTGACCAAGTGGGACTGGGTTGGTTGGAGAGCCTTCAGGTTCCTACTAGTATGTTGTGTTTCTACATTATACTGTCAAGTATAGAGAGAGACAGAGAGAGACAGACAGACAGACAGACAGAGAGAGAGAGACAGACAGAGAGGGACCTACTAGTATGTTGTGTTTCTACATCATACTGTCAACACTGCAGTAAAACCTTCTAAACCAAAACCACCCAACTGGACATGTTCCAGCAAGAATGTGATCCGAACTTTGGGAAATTAACAACAGTTGACCATAAAGTTGAATCTAATCTAATTTAAAGCCAAGACTACATCTTTCCCTGGCATTAGCATGTAGCTACATGTAGCCACACGGAGCTGAGAGCAGAACAACCTGTTGAAATCTGGTGATGTCATGATCTTAAAGAGACCTTAAAGACATATAATCTGGTTCTTAAATATCTCTGATTTCTGCATTTAATCCAGAACAAACATTAAAAGCCAAGACTACATCTTTCCCTGGCGTTAGCATGTAGCTACATGTAGCCGTGGCTGTCTGCAGCAGATGACCAGCTCGCTGTGACATCACACGGAGCCAAGAGCAGAACAACCTGTTGAAATCTGCTGATGTCATGATCTGAAGATTTGGACATGTTGATCATGAACTTCTGACCCGCTGAGTCACTTTTCTTCCTCTTTAGATCAGCCGCCGTGCAGACTAACATATTATAATAACAGCACTTACAAATGGTGCATTAATTTTTTTTTATAATTATTTGTAGTACTTCCATCAAGAAGTAATACATATGTCACAGTTTTATGCAAAGAATGATCTGGTCTCTCCCTCTTCCCCAGATAACATTCTCTCTGTGTTCCACATGCACTGACCACTAAGGTCTATATAAAAGAGACTTCAGATACAGTATTAGGGGACCACTAAGGTCTATATAAAAGAGACTTCAGATACAGTATTAGGGGACCACTAAGGTCTATATAAAAGAGACTTCAGATACAGTATTAGGGGACCACTAAGGTCTATATAAAAGAGACTTCAGATACAGTATTAGGGGACCACTAAGGTCTATATAAAAGAGACTTCAGATACAGTATTAGGGGACCACTAAGGTCTATATAAAAGAGACTTCAGATACAGTATTAGGGGACCACTAAGGTCTATATAAAAGAGACTTCAGATACAGTATTAGGGTACATGCTGTGGTCAGGCCCCTACTTAAGAAGCCTAATCTTGACCCCACAATGTTGTCCAATTTAAGACCAGTCTCTCATCTGCCTTTTCTGTCAAAGGTTTAGGAAAAAGTTGTTTTTATACAATCACAAGCCTTTTTGCAACAGAACTCTGTGTTTTTAAAATTTCAATCTGGTTTCAGAACACACACTTTTGGACCTCACAGGGACTTTTGACACAGTGGATCATGCAGTCTACCTTTCTCGCCTTGATCATTGCGTAGGTATCCGAGGCTCGGCACTTACATGGTTTAGATCATGTAATTTTGGTTGCACCGGATTGTTGTGGTCTGCAGAAGTGCAGAGAACTCTCATTTTTACACGGTTTAGATCCTATTTGGCAAATAGGAACTTCTCTGTCATGATAGGTGACTTATCATTGTCAACTACTCCTCTCTCCTGTTGGGTACCCCAGGGTTCTATTCTTGGCCCCATCCTGTTTTCTTTATATATGTTGCCTTAAAACACAACCTGTCTTTTAATTTTTATGCAAATGATTTGCAAATTTATTTGCCTATGACAGCAAAGGACAGTGTCGCACTAGACTCCCTGCTTAGCTGTATTAATGATATTAAGTTGTGCCTTTCAGAAAACTTTCTTCATTTGAATGAAGCTAAAACTGAGTGTATCATCTTTAGTACTTCATGCACGCCAAATGGTCCAGCTTTGAGTTTGGGAGCCCTGACTAACCTTAAGCCAGCTGTCAAAAATCTTGGGGGTTACTTTTGATTGCAACATGAAATTTGATAAGCAAATCAGCAATGTTGTTAAAATTAGCTTTTTCCAGCTTCGTCTCCTGGCTAAAGTTAAGCCCTTCCTGAACAGGCATGATCTAGAAAAGGTGATTTATGCTTTTATTAGTTCAAGGTTGAATTCCTGTAATGCTCTTTATGTTGGTCTGAATCAGACCTCCACTCACGTCTTCAACTTGTACCAAATGCTGCTGTTCGCTTTTTAACAAATACACCTAGACGTGCACACATCACTCTCGTTCTCTACAGCCTACATTGGTTCCCAGTGTGTTTTAGAATCAATTTTAAAATCTTATTGTTTGTTTTCAAGGCCTTAAACGGCCTGGCCCCGGAGTATTTGTCAGAGATTTTAACCCTGCGGGAGCACAACCGGTCCTTGCGGCCTCAAATCAGCTGGTTTTAGAAGTCCCAAGGTCAAGGTATTAACAGATGGAGCGCTTTTTAGGTCTAAACTGAAAACGTATCTGTTTAGTATGCCTTTTAATACGTAACAGTGATGTGACAATTTCCCTCTCCTATTTCTATGTAACCTTTTCTGATTTTACTGTTTTCTATGTTTCATTCCTTCTATTGTATATGTGTTTTACTCTTGGTTTCTGATGTGAAGCACTTTGGATACCTGTTGGGTAATGTAAAGTGCTATATAAATAAATGTTGATTGATTGATTGATATACCAGCATATGGTGTAATTACATACTCCAATCAACACCAGAATGCACATGAACACACCTCCCTGTAAGACCATTATGCTCATGGGCCACAGGTGGGCGCAGGTGCATTTGCTGTTTAAACCATGTGGGCGCTGGACGGGAAATTGACAACTGCGTCGGCGTTTGCGCTGCGGTGGGTGCAAGATAGGACCCTTAGAGTGTAAGTCCCTCAGCTAAGGAGAAATGAAGCCTTAGGTGTCAAACTTGAGGAGAAAGTAAAGGTGTTTTGTGCGAGTGGTCCCAGACTTTGATCACCTTTAAACAGCAGCAGCTGTTGTCAGAGAGAAGAGGGAGAGTCATGGACGCAGCACAACTCTCCAATATTTCCTCCTACGGAGTCCATTCATTCACATTCAGAGATCGGCTCTTTTTGACTGACAAGGATAGCGTAAACAACAACAGCTACAGTAAGATGTTAAAACCTTTCTTTTTAGTAAACTCTGTGTTGTCAGTGCTGAGTTCATGTGTAGAGCCCCTGGTGATACTTGGAGCAAAGTCTAATGTTGTGTCGAGCCTTCTTAGTGTTTTAAAAATAGTGATTTTGATGTTATCATAGTAGTATCTGTAGCACTCCCATTCAAAAGACCGAAAAAGACAATACGGTCAATCTTAAAAGTGGCGTTTCCATCCTAATTATGCTTTTAAACTAAAGTTTGACTCGGGTACATTCACAAAAAGACCCTAGGTTGCATTTTGGGGAGAGTTACGCTTTAAAATTTAAGGTAATAACATATGACTCTTGCTCTTGTCTTTCCCAAACCAAAGCTGCGGGCCGTGATTGGCCGACAGGACAGACTGTAGACATGCCTGTTGTGATGGCCTAAGCCACACAGGTTAAACAGCCAGCAATGAGATCCTATCTAATGCAGAAAAGGCGTGGCCAAGGGTGAAGGACTGTTTTATACTATGGCCTGCCAATTGGACCGTACCATTAGATGCCATGCTGGAGGGGGGTTTAGGTTTAGGTTGGGGGTTTATTTGTATTAGTTTAAATTATGTCTATCTTAGTTTTCCCCTGGGTGGTTATTTGGTTTGGCCCAGTTAGTATATATGTTCCCCGTTGTCTCATTCTAGGGAAGGCAGGGTTTTGATGTGTCCACTATTTTCCAACAAACTCCTGTTATCCTTATTGTCTAACTGCTTGGTCCGTGACAATTGGTGGCAGTGGTGGGATCATCCAGTTGAGGAAACAGGAGTGTTTTTTTTTTCTCTCTCCAACCCAAGAAGAGGAAAATGCCTCGTGAAAAAGGTGGAAGGAACCAAGGGGGACCAGCAGGCCTTACAGTTGCTCAGGAAGGGCAAGCCAATGAAGGGGAAAATGGAGCTTCTGGAGGGGTGGATAACGCAGAGGGTATGGAGCCAACTTTGTCAGATGTGATGGCCATTCTTCATGCTCACATGGGGCAGCAGGAGGCCCGAGAGGCAAGGCAGACTGAGGTAACTGCACGACAAGAACACCGGTTTAGAGCGATGCAACATCAGTTTCAACTTCTACAGTGTGAAGTGGAGGCCCGAACTTCTCCAGATCCTCTTTCAGCCGAGTCCGATCCTCCAGAGCAGGGGGTTCAGACATCCACCCTACACCCTCTGCCAGCCCAAACTGAGCCTATGAGTACCAACCAAACGGTGGCTTCTGCAGGTGCGACTTGCTCACATCATCAGCCCAGGTTGGAAAAATTAACTGATAATGATGATATAGAACATTTTCTCATGACATTTGAAAGCATTGCTATAGCATGCAGGTGGCCAAGAACAGACTGGGTTTTTCATTTAATTCCATTACTGACAGGCAAAGCTAGAGGTGCATATGTGCATATGGACATTGATGATTCCCTTGATTATGGCCAGGTGAAATCTGCAGTATTTGCTAAATATGACATTAATCCTGAGACATACAGGCAGAGATTTCGCTCCCTAGAGGTCAACCCTGATGAGAGCCCCAAGGAGCTCTATGCAAGGCTCAAGGAGCTTTATGCGAAGTGGATTCAGCCAAAAGGTAAAACCATCCAAGAAATTGGTGAAATTATTATATTTGAGCAGTATTTGAGAATGGTGTCCCCAGAGCTTCAGGTCTGGATCCGAGAACATGACACAGATTCAGCAATGGAGGCTGCAAGGCTGGATGATGTTTTTGTGGCTGCACGGCAGAAGGGACAACCATGGAGCTACAACCTATGGAGAACAAAGGACAACTGGAAACCAGCTTACAAACCAGTGACCGGTGTGGGTAAGAGTCCCATGGGGGGAAGCCAGCCAGCTAGCAGAGCATTATCTTCCTCAGGAAGAAAGCCAATCTGTTATCTATGTGGCATAGAAGGCCATACAAAACCCATGTGCCCTAAAAACTCAGCTAAAATGACACAAATGTGCTTTGTACCACACCCTCAAGAGGAACCTGAGCTCAAGAAGGACCAATCTATTAAAATGACAAATATTGAAGTGAATGGAACAACTCTTAAGGCCCTGCTTGATTCTGGAAGTGATCAGACTCTTGTGCACAGGAGGTTTGTACCCCCCCACATAATCAGCACCCAAGACACCATACCTATCTGTTGTGTACATGGAGATGAGAAAACATATTCAACAGCTGACATGTACATAAAAGTAGATGGGCAAACTTACCTGTTGAATGTTGGAGTTGTTGATTGCTTACCCTTTTCTGCTGTATTAGGGCGAGATCTTCCAGTGCTTTTTGATTTGTTGGAGTTTGACCAAAGCCGGAAATGTAATGCAGCTGTTACCAGAGCACAGGCAAATAAGTCAAATGACCATGTTGAGACTCTCTGTGCACTGCCCTTCTACAATGATGAATTGGAGACAGCACCCGGAAAGTCTCGTAAAACTCATAGACAGAGACGGCAGGAGAAGTTCCAACACACTGTTGTGAAACCACTAACCAATCCTGAACCAGAGTTACCCTTAGGATTTCAAATGCCAGTGAACATAATTGAGGCGCAGAAAGCTGATCCATCTTTAGTGTCTCTCTTTCAGAAAGCAAAGGAGAAGGGGCTAGAAGCTGAGCTGGACTTCAACGGAGATGAGTATATTCTGCAAAATGGCATGCTTTATCATCAACAGGGGTCAGTGTTGCAGCTAGTGGTTCCCCAAGCAGTGAGACCGAACATACTTACCTTGGGCCACTCTGTTCCCTGGGCGGGCCACCTGGGTAAGCACAAAACTACAGCACGTGTCAAACGCCATTTCCACTGGCCAGGTCTGTGCAGAGATGTAGCTGAATTCTGTAGAAATTGCCCTCAGTGCCAAATAACATCTGCTAAAACTCCGTCTAGAGCTCCTCTCCAACCTCTACCCATCATTGGCACCCCATTTGAGCGGCTGGGCATGGACATTGTGGGCCCCGTTGAAAGGAGCAAAGCAGGGAATCGCTACATGCTGGTCATAACCGATTATGCTACAAAGTACCCTGAAGTCTTTCCACTTAAATCTATAAAAGCCAAAGCAGTTGCTTTCTGTCTGGTGCAGTTCTTTGCCAGAGTTGGTTTCCCTTGGGAAATCCTGACTGATCAAGGAACTAACTTCATGTCTTTGCTGCTGAAACAGGTGTACCAGCTACTAGGAATAAGAAGCCTGAGGACTACACCGTATCACCCCCAGACAGATGGACTGACGGAGCGCTTTAATCAGACCTTGAAGCAGATGCTCCGGAAATTTGTCAACAACAGCGGTACAGACTGGGATCATTGCTGCCATATCTCCTCTTCGCATACAGGGAAGTACCCCAATCCTCTACTGGCTTCTCTCCATTTGAACTTCTGTACGGGCATGAAGTGCGAGGTCCTCTCTCACTGATGAGAGAGATTTGGGAGGGAGGAAAGGAGAGGGGGGAATCCGTTAATGTCATATCCTATGTTGTCCAGATGAGGGAACGATTGGAGAAAATGAGTGAGCTTGCCCAAGCGCACATGGTGGAGGCCCAGCAATAGCAGAAGTCCTGGTACGATCGATCGGCCCGACAGAGGTCCTTTAACCCTGGACAGAAAGTGCTAGTGCTCCTCCCCAGTGATGACAAAAAGCTTCTGGCAAAGTGGCAAGGACCGTTTGAGATTCTCAAGAAACTAGGGCCCACTACGTACCAGGTGTCAACCCCAGGGAAACCACGGTCAAGTAGGATACTACATATAAATCTCCTGAAGGAGTGGGTGCAGCGTCCAGAAAGAAAAGAAGTGATGCTCATCAGAGTTGTGCAAGAGGAAGAGGAAGTGGATGAACAATACTTACCTTCAGCTGGGGTTCCAGTGGACCATGACCTCGACCACCTTTCTGAAGACAAGCAGCTCCAGGTGAGAGACATCTGTAATTCAGAAGTATTCCAGGAGAATCCTGGTAGGACAAATATTGTTGAACATAACATTGTTGTTAAAGAAGGTGCTTCCTTGAGACGGACCACAAAGCTCTTCAGTGGATGGAAAGGATGAAGGATAGCAATGGCAGAATAACCAGGTGGTACCTGGCACTCCAACCTTTCCGCTTCAACATCCAGCACATCCCAGGCAAGAACAACCTCACAGCTGACTACCTCTCTCGCAGTTTCAGCGAGAGTCCTGAAGAGGGGGCGTGTGTGATGGCCTAAGCCACACAGGTTAAACAGCCAGCAATGAGATCCTATCTAATGCAGAAAAGGCGTGGCCAAGGGGAAGGACTGTTTTATACTATGGCCTGCCAATTGGACCGTACCATTAGATGCCATGCTGGAGGGGGGTTTAGGTTTAGGTTGGGGGTTTATTTGTATTAGTTTAAATTATGTCTATCTTAGTTTTCCCCTGGGTGGTTATTTGGTTTGGCCCAGTTAGTATATATGTTCCCTGTTGTCTCATTCTAGGGAAGGCAGGGTTTTGATGTGCACATGTAATTTTTGTTATAGTTATTTTTGGTTTGAGTTATATTGAGTTTACCTATTTTATTGGTTTATATATTAAGTTCTTGGTCTTATATTGTTTTGTGCATTTTTTGGGTAAATAAAAACCCACTATTTTCCAACAAACTCCTGTTATCCTTATTGTCTAACTGCTTGGTCCGTGACAATATAAAGGTGTACAGAAAACCCCGGCGATATGATCAGTCGCGTCCCCGAGGTCCAAAAAACTGCCGCGGGACACACTCACCCGACATCAACTTGAGAAACGTAATACGTCTTGATAACAGCAGGTGGCGCTACTCTGGATTGTCGCCCAAAAAATGAAAACCGGAAATTGCACAACATCTTCTTCTTCTTCTTCTTTGGGAATTTATGGCAGCCGGTGATCGTCACTTCCGGTTTTCTCGTGCAGTGGTTCGCTAGTGAAGCATGCGGCGCAACCAATGGCCGCTACTTTGTATTGTTGCCCAAGAAACAGACTCGAGTCACCGACCTCGCCAGACTGTCCCACGGCCGATAATCAGCCTGGTGTGTCAGCAGCTAAGGAGAAATGAAGCCTTTGGTGTCAAACTTTAGGAGAAAACTAAAGGTATTTTGTGCAACAGGTCCCCAGACTTTGATCACCTTTAAACAGCAGCAGCACAACTCTCTATCTGATCTCTGTTCAACATTTCAACTCTCTCTGATCACTTTGTTCTCTTCTCTACTTTAAGACTTTAAAGACATATCATCTGGTTCTTAAATATCTCTGATTTCTGCATTTAATCCAGAAAGAGAGAACATTATAAACTGACTAACGGAGCTTTTATTAAAGGATCTTTGTGGAGGTTTACAAGATTATGATAAAAGTTATTAAAATGAAGAGCACGTTACATTGATCCACTCAATGTGGAAGTTAAAGACTTCAAACTAAAGTTACAGACACTATATTATCTGTCTTTCTGTAGTGAAGATGATTCACTAACAGAATCTAGATTGTAAAGTCAGTTTACAGGATTCAGAATATAATGTTTAAACGTTCTTAAAGAGACTAAAACGGACCAAACAGCTGAGCTGGGAGAGCAACCGAAACTAAGATTAAGAATCTGGTTTTAATATTCAAGATCAGGATTTTAACGCTCGTGTTGTCTTCCTGTCAACCTGCAACTTTGTGTTTTTCTGCGTCGAAATTTCAACATCTTTTTAGATTATTTTTTGGGCTTTTCTGCCTTTATTTTGACAGTACAACTAGGTGAGAAAGGGGCGATAAAGAGGGAAGACATGCAGGAAATCATCGTCGATTTTAATCTAATGTTTTTTTCACTTTTTGGACGTTTTTTTAATGACGATTTTGTCACCTTTGGCGATGTTTTTGATGTATTCTTTTGATGATGTTTTTGGTCCTTTTTTTCCTTTTTTTTTTTTTTTTTTTTAGCTTTTTCTAACGTTTTTTTTTTTGTCATAGTTGTGATCCCACTAAACAAGGACAACAGGAGGGTTAAGAATCTTGTTTTTAAACTCTTTTTATGATTCCAGATCAGGATTTTAAACAGCTTGTTCTCAACACACATCTGTATATATGGATGATGTGAGGAAGCTATAACAACGTGTATGATATGATTCAGCTGTTTCCAGAGGACAGCAAGGCTTCAGATGTGCGATGTCATGACTGCCCTGATAACATCTTTGGCCTTCTTCCTCATTTCTACAGCGTGTGGGTAAGATGAGGGCTGTCCAGCCTCTTCTCCTTTCTATAAAAACCTGCCCACAGTTTTGCAAACTGCACAAACTCCAGAAACCAGGACCCTTCCTGCACCTGCACAGATAAATATAGAGACCACCGTAAGACTACCGGGTCACCAGGACCCTTCCTCCACCTGCACAGGTAAATATAGAGACCACCGTAAGACTACCGGGTCACCAGCACCCTTCCTCCACCTGCACAGGTAAATACAGAGACCAGCGGCTGCACTTTGTTCACAGATGACTTTAATCTGTGGAACCAGATTATTAACTGCAGTTTGTTTCTGTTGCAGGTTGAAGAGACTAACACAAAGGTGAGACATTTTGTTGGAAGATTATCAAATTAATTAAATCTGTTCCAGTTTACATTTTAAAGCACATGTGTCAAAGTCAAGGCCCACGGGCCAAATCCGGCCCTCATAACAATTTAGGTTCATAATACATTTTGGCCCACCTCGATTTATCACTTTTTCTGAAGTTTTTGCAAGTTTTGCCAAAATTGTTTGGCACATTTTCAAACTTTTTTCCCTCGCTTTTTCAACCTTTTATATTTGATGGCTAAGTTACTTTTTTGGGGCTTTATGTCGACCAAGCTGTAAGTGAGAAAACTATATGAGACATGTAGTAACTTCAGTTTTTTGTTGTGTAACTGCTGTGTGACGGTGTTCAGATGAACCGTGGTTCCTGGATGACGCTGGTGTTCCTGCTGTCGGCTGGAAGCAGTTTCTCTTGGGACGTGAATGAGCTGACTGTTATTGTAGACACCATCAGGAGAGAGTGAGTGTGACTGCATGTCATTTAACAATTATTTCAGTCGGACTGCCTGACTTTTAGCGTGTATAGAGCCAGCATACCTCCACCAGACTCCATGTAAATATTCAGGACTTTTAGCGTGTATAGAGCCAGCATATTTCCACCAGACTCCATGTAAATAATCAGTACTTTTGGCGTGTGTAGAGCCAGCATATCTCCACCATACTCCATGTAAATAATCAGGACTTTTAGTGTGTATAGAACCAGCATATTTCCACCAGACTCCATGTAAATAATCAGGACTTTTAGCGTGTATAGAGCCTGCATATTTCCACCAGACTCCATGTAAATAATAAGGGCTTTTAGCATGTTTAGAGCCAGCATATCTCCACGAGACTCCATGTAAATAATCAGGACTTTTAGTGTGTATAGAGCCAGCATATCTCCATCAGACTCCATGTAAATAATCAGGACTTTTAGCGTGTATAGAGCCAGCATATTTCCACCAGACTCCATGTAAATAATCAGGACTTTTAGCGTGTATAGAGCCAGCATATCTCCACCAGACTCCATGTAAATAATCAGGACTTTTAGTGTGTATAGAGCCAGCATATCTCCACATGTAAATGGGTGAAATAAGGGTTTATTTCAACCAAACCAGAGTGGTGATTGTTGGGACAGTGGAAAGAGGAACCAAGACGGCTTTTGACAGTTTTATTTAGTTTCTGTCCACTTTGAATGAAGTGTGTTTTATGATGTTGTTTTTCGTTCGACAGGTACAGAATAAAGGAGCAGTTCTGTCTGGCTGCAAACATCCCACTAGACACCCAAGACAGAAACACACTTTCTAATGTCCTTCAACATGACCGCTATGAGAACGTGGATCAAACGCTTGACAGAGGCGTAGCGTACGTCGGGACAAATGTGGTTATAGCCACACGTGCAAGCGATATACATGCAGAACCTCAAGTTCTGTTAGAAGAAAACATGGAAACATTGATTAAAAATCATGTGGGAAACCGCCTGCTCATTTACTCTTACCTCTCCCCATGTGTAGGCAGGTGTACAAACCCATTCGACAAGTTCAACATCCTTAAAGACATTAGAAATAATGTTATTCGATACTGGCCTAATCGCGTGGCCTTTGTGTTTACAAAAGTTTGTGATGACAAGAGATGTGGTCGTGATCGTGGACACGATAAACCTACCAAAGATGAGTTGAGAGAATCACTGAGCAAGCTCGGGGAAACTGGGATTGGCCTCGAAAACATTTTCCGCTGTTACAAACCACCAAACTTAGGATTTGAGTGCCACAGCTGCTCGTATAACGGAGCCGTTTCAGATGTTTGTGTTCAAAACGACTTTGTACCTGGACAGCAGGCACCGCAACGGCCCAAACAGAGAGGAAGAAGCAGAAGTAGAAGCAGAAGTAGAGACAGCGGTAGGAGTTATCGTCCTGAAAAGAGAGGAAGAAGCAGAAGTAGAAGCAGAAGTAGAGACAGCGGTAGGAGTTATCGTCCTGAAAAGAGAGGAAGAAGCAGAAGTAGAAGCAGAAGTAAAAGCAGAAGTAGAGACAACGGTAGGAGTTATCGTTCTGAAAAGAGAGGAAGAAACAGAAGCAGCAGCACAAAGAGAGTAGGTAAGAAGAGTAGAAGCAGCCACAGCCGAGGCTGAGGTAGAAGTAGTAGTAGTATTAGTAGTAGCAGCAGTAGTAGTAGTAGTAGTAGTAGTAGTAGTAGTAGTAGTAGTAGTAGTAGTAGTAGTAGTAGTAGTAGTAGTAGCAGCAGTAGTGGTAGTAGTAATAGCAGTGGAGGCTATATGTAGAAGTTAGGGCTGCACGATTATGGCCAAAATGATAATCACGATTATTTTGATCAATATTGACATCACGCTTAATTATCACAATTATTTGTTGATTTTAACCAAAACACATTTCATTGTCACATTTAATTTTTTTAAATTTAATTAACAATTAGGGCCCGAGCGCCGAAGGCCCTATTGAAAGTGAAGGAATTATTATTCTTTTTCCCGGCAAATTAATTGCCTTTTTGAGGGGCAAAAACTCACCAAAATTGGCGGTCGCTTCAAGTCTGGTGAAAATGTACGTATTTTAAGGGTTTCAGGAATAGGCAGAAACCAATGTCTCGCTAGCGCCCCCTACAAAATAAAAAAAATGGAGCCCCTACAGTGCGTGTAACGTAGACTCACGAAACTTGGTACACATATGTATCATGTCAAGACGTAGAAAATACGTCATTGGAGCCATACCCTAAACAGCTAGATTGGCTTTGCAAGAAAAAAAAAAATATATATATATATATATATATATATATATATAGTATGTACAGAGCATTCTATGAACAGAATGACACATTTTAAATATGGTTCAATCGCGCAAATTTGATCGTGTTGATATCTGTCTTTATTGAATGACTATATGCTTGTAATGTTTTATTTTTATTGTTACTTCATTTATTTTCTTACTTGTTCATTTGACAGTTTTTGGGGTTTTACTTTAAACAGTTTTTCTCTTTGTGATGTTGTCTGTAGAAGATGTTGCTCTGAGGGCTTTTTCTCCATTTTTACACATTTCTTAAATTTTGCTTTTAAGGTATTTCCATATATATATATATCTGATCCCTGTGCAATTCATATCAAAATGTTCAGAACAAACTCAGCTTTCTGTTTAGTGATCCTAAAGCCCCTGACACACCAACCTGACGGCCGACCGTCGGCAGTAAAGCCAGTCAAACTGATCAGTCTCCTTGTGGTCCAGAAAGTTCATCAGAACACACCGAAGAGACGCCGACTTGAGCGTGTAAGACGTCTCCATAACAGCAGGCGGCACTAACCTCTATTGTTGCCCAAAAAATGTAAACCAGCAGCTGATTGGACGAACGCGTCACGTGGGTCTGGTTTCTCCAGCCTATAGTAATGGCGGCTCGTTCAGAATACAATCTCATATTGTACTAAAATAGTTCACCAAAACGTGTTTCTGATCAGATTGGTCATTGAGTCCAACTGCCCGCCCTCCGACCCAGCATGTCAGGTCGGCCAAAATGAAGGCAGACGACTCATCCGGCCGACCATGGCACGGACACACCGAACAGACTTGAGTCACCGACTTCGCCAGACGGCCAATAATCAGGTCGGTGTGTCAGGACCATTACCAGGTTGGTGGGTCAGGACCATTATCAGGTTAGTGGGTCAGGACCATTATCAGGTTGGGGGGTCAGGACTTTTATCAGGTTGGTGGGTCAGGACCATTATCAGGTTGGTCTGTCAGGACCATTATCAGGTTAGTGGGTCAGGACCATTATCAGGTTGGTGGGTCAGGACTTTTATCAGGTTGGTGGGTCAGGACCATTATCAGGTTGGTCTGTCAGGACCATTATCAGGTTGGTGGGTCAGGACCATTATCAGGTTGGTGTGTCAGGACCATTATCAGGTGAGTGGGTCAGGACCATTATCAGGTTGGTGGGTCAGGACCATTATCAGGTTGGTGTGTCAGGACCATTATCAGGTTGGGGGGTCAGGACCATTATCAGGTTGGGGGGTCAGGACTTTTATCAGGTTGGTGGGTCAGGACCATTATCAGGTTGGTCTGTCAGGACCATTATCAGGTTGGTGGGTCAGGACCATTATCAGGTTGGTGGGTCAGGACCATTATCAGGTTCGTCTGTCAGGACCATTATCAGGTTGGTGGGTCAGGACCATTATCAGGTTGGTGTGTCAGGACCATTATCAGGTTGGTGGGTCAGGACCATTATCAGGTTGGTCTGTCAGGACCATTATCAGGTTGGTGGGTCAGGACCATTATCAGGTTGGTGGGTCAGGACCATTATCAGGTTGGTCTGTCAGGACCATTATCAGGTTGGTCTGTCAGGACCATTATCAGGTTGGTGGGTCAGGACCTTAATCTGTCTCAGAGCAACGTGTGAAGAGATAATCTGGCCCTAAAGATCAAAACTTTAACATAACTTTTTGAAAATTCTTCAAATGTTTACTCAGGTGGATGAATTGTTTACTATCAGTTCATTAGGCTCTGAAAAGTGATATATATATATATATATATATATATATATATATATATACAAAACAATAGAAAAATGTTACATATGTCTAAAATTATATTTCTTAAAATTGCTTTTTGAGTAGAAGTGTTTGTCTGTGGCTCTAGTTTCATCACAAACTCAATAACAGCTGATAAAACGGTATATTGCATAATACTATGTATAATATATACTGCATATGGAACTTTTATAGGATGTGTGCTGTCATCTCTGTCTCCTTATTGGCTGTGTGAGTGACGTGTAATCTCTGTCTCCTTATTGGCTGTGTGAGTGACGTGTCATCTCGCGACAAACAGGACGCAGAAAGGAGATTCTGTTGATTCTGGGAATATGTAAACCACATTTCTGCGCTGTATAATCTCTAAAATATGATCAATAAACGTACTGCTATTATGTTTAATATGAATGTTTTAGTAAGATGCTTCTGTGTGAACTGCCGTCAGCGTTAACGTTGATTGTGCTGCATGTTCATTTTAAATAAAGCTTGATTCAAACCTGTCCTGTCTGTCTGTCATCTCTCAACCAGTAACGTAGACCCACGGTATACCAACACATTCTGTAAATAAATACTTCATTTATGAGCAATCTTACAGTTATACTCATAAGTTTATGAACCCATGCTAAAGTTGACTAAAAAGAGGAATTAGAAAAAAAAATAGTGCCTTAATTAAACAAATAGGAAAAATCCAACCTTTAAGGACACCAATTATCTTTGTGAATGAATAATGTATCGTAAATAAATAAATGTTCTTCCTTAAAATACAGGGGGGCATAATTCAGTACACCCCATGTTAGATTCCCATAGAGGCAGGCAGATGTTTATTATAAAGGCCAGTTATTTAATGGATCCAGGATACTATGCATCCTGATAAAGTTCCCTTGGCCCCCCCACATAATCACATACCCTTCACCATACCTACAGATTGGTCTGTGTTTGTGTGTGTGTGTGTGTGTGTGTGTGTGTGTACCTAGAGATTGGCATGGGGTACTTTACATACTGTAAGATCATCTCTCAATGCAAATCAAACCAGCTATTAGGCTAACTAAAATAAAACCATGCCAATCTGTAGGTTTTTATTTTTATCAATTTATTTTCTTCAAATGTTATAAAATTGAATAAAACACCCAAATTTAATGAACGTAGTAAATGTATCATTAATTTACCTGTGAAGAGCATCGTAGGGAACCATCCATGTTATTATTTTGGACAGTTTGGTTAAAGTAAAACCCAAATTTCTGATATAGAAAGATTTTTAAATTTGGGTCAAATATGACCCAAAGACAAGGCTGTTGTTTAGTGAACCTATCGCTGCAGACGCTGTATTCTACCTCTTTATATCGACTGTGTTTCAACATGTTTGTGGCAATTTTCAACGTTTTTGGCACATTTTTTCGACAGTGAAGCTGTCCTCTCTTCTGTTCCACTGCTACTATCATAGATATGGGCTGTTTGTCCTCTGTCAAAGCACTTTGTAAACTATCATTTTGCAAACATTCTACACAAATTAACTTATTATTTTAACTTTTCAACGTCTGACCTGTGATTGGCTCGTAGCAGCTGTAGTTCCGCCTCCAGCCACCGTCGGCCCTCCATGGCTCCGCCCCTTTCTCTCTGAAGCCTCAGCAGCTCCATCTGATTGGACAAAAACAAAGGCAAATACATTTACCTTCTGATCATTTAAATCAGCAGAACTAACGATGCATTCAGGGTAAGACGGAGTCTGTGAAGGCAGAACTAATGATGTGTTCAGAGTAACAGAGTCTGTGAAGGCAGAACTAATGATGTGTTCAGAGTAACAGAGTCTGTGAAGGCAGAACTAATGATGCGTTCAGAGTAACAGAGTCTGTGAAGGCAGAACTAATGTAACCTGACTCCGCCAGATGGATTGCTTCGCATTTGCTCGGCATATCCATCTGGGACATTCCGTTGGACAACTTTTGGGAAGGGGCGGAAATACTGGTTAGCTGATTGGATGAACCATCTGTCTATCACCTATGTTGTTGATAGACGGGCCAAATCAACCAATCAGATCAACGAAGCGTATGAAAATACGACCACAAGCCTGCTGCTGCAGGCAAAGCATAACTCGTTAGCTCAGCAAGCAAGCAACATGTCGGTAAAGGAGATTTGCCGTTTGTGTAACGAGAATTTAGGAATAAAAGGCACCATTTCAGGTTCCTGGACCGCTGTCTGAAAATACTGGTTAGCTGATTGGATAAACCATCTGTCTATCACCACCTAACCCGCCTCAAAATCAACGCTGATTGGCCCGGTCGTTTTGCTAAAAGCAACAAATTTTCTCTATCTCAAGATGCCAGACTGATCTGGGAGAGGAGAACTGGAGCTCACCAGATCAGGTCTCACGAGGCTAGAACTAATGATGCGTTCGTACACCTTTTCCAAGGTCAAATTCAAGCACTTTTCAAGCACTTACAAGGTCCATTTTGAAGCTTTTTTCAGCACCTTACACCACCGTAAAATATATACTAATAGTCAAAATTATTATTTAGTGTTTTTATCACATTAAAATAAATAATGCTATAAATAGACCAAATTGTGTTTCGTAATAGCAGAAGATTCAGATAGTTAAAGCAAAACACAAGTTTTATTTCTCAAAACGTAGACTTTGCTTGCTATCTAACCTGCCTGAGTCAATGTAAAAACTATTAACCCAAACTAAATCACCCGACAGGTTCACTTCACTAACCCTGAATGATCACCTTCTCTTCATGGTTCCTAACATAACATACAGTAAGACAGCTATGGAGAGGAGCACTGAGTGGGGGGGTCTATAACATAACATACAGTAAGACAGATATGGAGAGGAGCACTGAGGGGGCGGGGGGGTTCTGAGCCTAATGACCTGCAGCTGGCTCATTCTGGGTCACAATCCAGGACAACAGTTGGTGCACCCTCTTAGATTTTGCTCAAAGGTTATGCTACCCTTAATGTCCTTTCACACTTTTTTCCAAATCTAGGGCATGCCGTACAAACTTAATGTAATGGTTCAGTCATATTGACATGTTTGTCTTCCACCCTACACAGTTTGGGCTGCCTGTCTCTCTCTCTCTCTCTCTAACCTGTCTCTCTCTCTAACCTGAATAATACTTTTCATTATATTAATGTCAAAATATTGCTTCCCAGATAATGTGATTTTCAGGCTGTAAAACTGAAGTAATTTCAAGGGCTGAAAATATGAAGACATAGGATTTGAACAGAAATATTGTACAGGCCTTGGTTTTGGGACACATTCTTGATATAGACAAGGTTTGAACAAAATCTGAGACAGTGCAACAACAACAACCTGTAATTCCATTTTAACCCAGAAGACTCTGACAGTGCACAGGCACCTGCCTCATAAATAGCCTATATTATGTATATTAGAAAAAAAAGACGTTTCATTGCCAAGACATATACATTTATCTACTGGAATAGAGCAGTGTAAATATTGCATGAGGCCATCCTCAACCTTACAGTAGGCTACTTGTATGACACGATTTCTGTTCAGCAATCAGCGATTGTTGTTAAGCACCAGGCTAACGTTTCAGGTTTTCATTTGCGGGTAGTAACGTTACAGTTACTGTGATGTAACTTTGGCTATGTTCACTGCATATTCCACAAATGAACGTGTCTTAAAGGAACACACCGACTTATTGGGAATTTAGCTTATTCACCGTAACCCCCAGAGTAAGACAAGTCCATACATACCCTTCTCATCTCCGTGCGTGCTGTAATGCTGCCTGACGGTTCCAGCATTAGCTTAGCCTAGCACAGATCCTGCAGGTAACTGGTTCCAACTAGCCTACTGCTCCAAATTGTGACAAAAGTGACAAAATAACGCCAACATGTTCCTATTTACATGTTGTGATTTTTGTATAGTCACGTGTACAAAAAACAACGTAACATGAGACACAGCCATCTTCTAACAGTAAACAAACCGGGAACTATATTCTCAGACAGGCTTGCTGCGAGCATATCACTCCGCCCAAGTACTATATTCTTCCGCCTGAGAATATCGTTCCCGGTTTGTTTACAGTTAGAAGACGCTGTGTCTCATGTTATGTTGTTTTTTGTACACGCTGTGACTCTATAAATCACAACATGGAAATAAGAACATGTTGGTGTTATTTTGTCACTTATTCGGAGCAGTAGGATTACTGGAACCAGTTACCTGCATGTTCTGTGATAACCTGATGCCACTGGAGCTGTCAGACAGCGTTACAGCACACACGGAGATGAGAAGGGTATGTATGGACTTGTCTAACTCTGGGGGTTACAGTGAATAAGCTAAATTCCCAATAAGTCGGCGTGTTCCTTTAACGGACATACAATACTAATGTAAGGTATTTTATTGTGTAACCTCTCAGTTGAGGCTTAAGAGGAAGTTACAGTAAAAATAGAGCTTTTATTGAGATGGGAAAAAGCATAATTGGATAAAGTGTTGTATATTTGACTGTGTCGGGGTTGAATAAAGTGAGACGTGCAGTGCTGTCTTGGTTCCAGCATTGGAAGCCCGTGTCTTTATTTTACAGCCAAACCAGTGTCTAGACAGTATAAGAAAGCAAGTACTCTCAGTCACTTAGTCTGCGAATTCCTAGCTAGAAGTTACTAGTGTAAACATATAGGCGCTAATGTGTACAGTAGGCTACTATAGTTGGCTGCATTTTCAAGGATTTCAAGCACCCCTACGAACCCTGAACTAATGATGCGTTCACGGTGACACAGAGTCGGTGAAGGCAGAACTAATAATGTATGTGAACGTGATGATGTTATATGTCTTAAATAACGTACTTAAAAGTAATACTTGAGTAAAAGTACAAGTATCTTCTCAGTCATTATCTGATATTACTGAACTTATAGTTTTGGCGCTTGGCAACAAACCGTTACCAACTGGACCAGAACATGAACAAACTTCTGATTTTATTTTGTAGTAATGAGTAACAAAGATGCGGAGTACCGGGAGGTTGCCGGTTCAATCCCCAGACCAATAGGATAAAATCTGGGTGGGGAAAGTGTCCCGCCCTCATTACCACCACTGAGGTGCCCTTGAGCAAGGCTGGTCAGATCAGACTGTGGTGGTACTGGGCAGCTTCCAGTATGAATGTGGAACTGTGTCAATGTGATCAGGTCGTCGTTGCAAATTAGAAATTGTTCTGGATAAATAAAGGTTAAAAAAACAGTATCAACGCTGATACGAGGATTAGATGATTAAGGGCAACATGCAATCTGTTGACGCCGAATCTTCCGCAGTTTGAAGAAAATAATTTAAAAACAAATCTAAAGAACACTCCAGATGTTAACACATACCCCAAGCAGAGAAACAGGCCTCTAAACTCTGCAGCTTTTCATCCTGGATCTGTGAAAACATCCAGAGACTCAGTTTGGGTCCGCTGATGAAGATGAAGAAGGCTGGCTGATGAAGATGAAGAAGGCTGGCTGATGAAGGTGAAGAAGGACGCTGGCTGATGAAGATGAAGAAGGCTGGCTGATGAAGATGAAGAAGGCTGGCTGATGAAGATGAAGAAGGCTGGCTGATGAAGGTGAAGAAGGACGCTAGCTGATGAAGATGAAGAAGGCTGGCTGATGAAGATGAAGAAGGCTGGCTGATGAAGGTGAAGAAGGACGCTAGCTGATGAAGATGAAGAAGGCTGGCTGATGAAGATGAAGAAGGCTGGCTGATGAAGATGAAGAAGGCTGGCTGATGAAGATGAAGAAGGCTGGCTGATGAAGATGAAGAAGGCTGGCTGATGAAGATAAAGATGAAGCTGGCTGATGAAGATGAAGAAGGCTGGCTGATGAAGATGAAGAAGGCTGGCAGATGAAGAAGGCTGGCTGATGAAGATGAAGATGAAGCTGGCTGATGAAGATGAAGAAGGCTGGCTGATGAAGATGAAGAAGGCTGGCTGATGAAGATGAAGAAGGCTGGCAGATGAAGAAGGCTGGCTGTGTTGATCAGACCTGATTAACTTGATATTAAACATTTGACTGCTGCTCTGATCCGCTGAGTCTCTTTAAATAAAAGATTAATTACCTAATTGGATAATTAACCAACACGAGTGTCAACACACTTCATACTGAGGATTATATGCTTCACTGAGACAGCAGCGCTCCAGGTGCATTGTGGGAAGGAAAGAGAGCCGGTGTAGTGAGAGACGGAGGATCAAACATCCTGTCCACGTTAGCTAGTAGAGAATAATCACACATGTAGTAGTAGTAGTAGTAGTAGTAGTAGTAGTAGTAGTAATAGTAATAGTATTAGTAGTAGTAGTAGTAGTAGTCAGGGCTGAATGGGTTCAACAATGTGGAAAGACTCCCATCGGTGGAGACAGAAAAGGAGTCTCGATGCAGTTTTTAAACTAGTTCAGGAGTCAGCAACCGTAACTACCAGAAGAGAAGTGAAGTCAGTGTGAAGGTGAAAGTCCTCTGAGCTGCTCCTCTTCAGACAGCTCATGTTGGAGATGTCTGCTCCTCTTCAGACAGCTCATGTTGGAGATGTCTGCTCCTCTTCAGACAGCTCATGTTGGAGATGTCTGCTCCTCTTCAGAACAGCTCATGTTGGAGATGTCTGCTCCTCTTCAGACAGCTCATGTTGGAGATGTCTGCTCCTCTTCAGACAGCTCATGTTGGAGATGTCTGCTCCTCTTCAGACAGCTCGTGTTGGAGATGTCTATCGATGTTACATTTCTCGCCGCAAATCAAACATGTCGATAGGCCAGCGGCGCTGAAACAAATCCGTCCAATCACGATTATGATTCCCTATTTTCCTCCGATATATTTAAGTTTTTGTTTGATGTGGAATCCATCGCTAGCCAAGCCACAGAGAGTCAGGTCTGTGATGTAATGACTGTTGACATTATAGGAGATCATATATTTACTATTAGAGCATGTATTAGAGCCCACTATTTATTTATTCAGGCATTTTGACGTGGGATTAGTTTTAAACATCTAATGTTTGTTCTTTAAGATAAGAGGACATCTGTTGTTTGCACAGTTTATAGAAATACTCTAAAATATATAATATATAATAATAGTAGTAATGGTAATAATACTAATCAGATGAACATGCACAAGATGTTACAATATTTAAAATGAACCCACAATAGTTCAAAAAAAGTTACAGAACACTGTTGTTTCAACGTTTTTGTGGATTTTTTCAACGTTTTTGTGACTTTGTTGGAGGTTTAGGTGACCTGAAGGTCCCCCAGTCTCTGATCTGATCTGAGGGATTAGTGAGCGGACCCTGACCCCCCCCGCCCTCCCCCTCCTTTATGCTAATGAGCTCTGGACTTTAAAGTGAAACATCAAAAGAGAAACCAAACGCCGAGAGTCAATATGTGTCTTCTCCCGTCGACTTATTAATAAATATTATAATCAGAATAATTTCATAATGAGAGGATCAGGGAGCCGACCTTTACCGCCAAGCGCTGGCCAATAACAGAGGGGGGGGGGGCTCTGACCTTTAACATGAGGAGTAAAAGTGCCAGTTCACCACAAATTAGCCCCCAAATTCAGCCCCCCAGGTCAGCTGACACACCGCTGAAGTTCGGTGTTTGATGTTCATTTCAATGTTTTCAGGATTTAGGATGTGGCGCATTTTCACCGTCTCTGTGTCTGTCTGTGATGGTGTTTTCACCGTCTCTGTGTCTGTCTGTGATGGTGTTTTCACCGTCTCTGTGTGTCTGTCTGTGATGGTGTTTTCACCGTCTCTGTGTGTCTGTCTGTGATGGTGTTTTCACCGTCTCTGTGTGTCTGTCTGTGATGGTGTTTTCACCGTCTCTGTGTGTCTGTCTGTGATGGTGTTTTCACCGTCTCTGTGTCTGTCTGTGATGGTGTTTTCACCGTCTCTGTGTCTGTCTGTAATGGTGTTTTCACCTTCTCTGTGTCTGTCTGTGATGGTGTTTTCACCGTCTCTGTGTGTCTGTCTGTGATGGTGTTTTCACCGTCTCTGTGTCTGTCTGTGATGGTGTTTTCACCGTCTCTGTGTCTGTCTGTGATGGTGTTTTCACCGTCTCTGTGTATGTCTGTGATGGTGTTTTCACCGTCTCTGTGTGTCTGTCTGTGATGGTGTTTTCACCGTCTCTGAGTCTGTCTGTGATGGTGTTTTCACCGTCTCTGTGTCTGTCTGTGATGGTGTTTTCACCGTCTCTGTGTCTGTCTATGATGGTGTTTTCACCGTCTCTGTGTGTGTCTGTGATGGTGTTTTCACCGTCTCTGTGTGTCTGTCTGTGATGGTGTTTTCACCCCGTCTCTCTGTGTCTGTCTGTGATGGTGTTTTCACCGTCTCTGTGTGTCTGTCTGTGATGGTGTTTTCTCTGTGTCTCTGTGATGGTGTGTCTGTCTGTGATGGTGTCTTTTCACCGTCTCTGTGTCTGTCTGTAATGGTGTTTTCACCGTCTCTGTGTCTGTCTGTGATTGTGTTTTCACCGTCTCTGTGTCTGTCTGTGATTGTGTTCTGTCTGTGTGTGTCTGTCTTGATGGTGTTTTCACCGTCTATGTGTGTCTGTCTGTGATGGTGTTTTCACCGTCTCTGAGTCTGTCTATGATGGTGTTTTCACCGTCTCTGTGTCTGTCTGTAATGGTGTTTTCACCGTCTCTGTGTGTCTGTCTGTGATGGTGTTTTCACCGTCTCTGTGTGTGTCTGTGATGGTGTTTTCACCGTCTCTGTGTGTCTGTCTGTGATGGTGTTTTCACCGTCTCTGTGTCTGTCTGTGATGGTGTTTTCACCGTCTCTGTGTCTGTCTATGATGGTGTTTTCACCGTCTCTGTGTGTGTCTGTGATGGTGTTTTCACCGTCTCTGTGTGTCTGTCTGTGATGGTGTTTTCACCGTCTCTGTGTGTGTCTGTGATGGTGTTTTCACCGTCTCTGTGTGTCTGTCTGTGATGGTGTTTTCACCGTCTCTGTGTCTGTCTGTGATGGTGTTTTCACCGTCTCTGTGTCTGTCTGTAATGGTGTTTTCACCGTCTCTGTGTCTGTCTGTGATGGTGTTTTCACCGTCTCTGTGTGTCTGTCTGTGATGGTGTTTTCACCGTCTCTGAGTCTGTCTGTGATGGTGTTTTCACCGTCTCTGTGTCTGTCTGTAATGGTGTTTTCACCGTCTCTGTGTCTGTCTGTGATGGTGTTTTCACCGTCTCTGTGTGTCTGTCTGTGATGGTGTTTTCACCGTCTATGTGTGTCTGTCTGTGATGGTGTTTTCACAGTCTCTGTGTGTCTGTCTGTAATGGTGTTTTCACCGTCTCTGTGTGTGTCTGTGATGGTGTTTTCACCGTCTCTGTGTGTGTCTGTGATGGTGTTTTCACCGTCTCTGTGTCTGTCTGTGATGGTGTTTTCACCATCTCTCTGTGTGTGTCTGTGATGGTGTTTTCACCGTCTCTGTGTGTGTCTGTGATGGTGTTTTCACCGTCTCTGTGTGTGTCTGTGATGGTGTTTTCACCGTCTCTGTGTGTGTCTGTGATGGTGTTTTCACCGTCTCTGTGTCTGTCTGTGATGGTGTTTTCACCGTCTCTGTGTGTCTGTCTGTGATGGTGTTTTCACCGTCTCTGAGTCTGTCTGTGATGGTGTTTTCACCGTCTCTGTGTCTGTCTGTAATGGTGTTTTCACCGTCTCTGTGTCTGTCTGTGATGGTGTTTTCACCGTCTCTGTGTGTCTGTCTGTGATGGTGTTTTCACCGTCTATGTGTGTCTGTCTGTGATGGTGTTTTCACAGTCTCTGTGTGTCTGTCTGTAATGGTGTTTTCACCGTCTCTGTGTGTCTGTCTGTGATGGTGTTTTCACCGTCTATGTGTGTCTGTCTGTGATGGTGTTTTCACAGTCTCTGTGTGTCTGTCTGTAATGGTGTTTTCACCGTCTCTGTGTCTGTCTGTGATGGTGTTTTCACCGTCTCTGTGTCTGTCTGTGATGGTGTTTTCACCGTCTCTGTGTCTGTCTGTGATGGTGTTTTCACCGTCTCTGTGTGTCTGTCTGTGATGGTGTTTTCACCGTCTCTGTGTGTCTGTCTGTGATGGTGTTTTCACCGTCTCTGTGTGTCTGTCTGTGATGGTGTTTTCACCGTCTCTGTGTCTGTCTGTGATGGTGTTTTCACCGTCTCTGTGTCTGTCTGTGATGGTGTTTTCACCGTCTCTGTGTGTCTGTCTGTGATGGTGTTTTCACCGTCTCTGTGTCTGTCTGTGATGGTGTTTTCACCGTCTCTGTGTCTGTCTGTGATGGTGTTTTCACCGTCTCTGTGTCTGTCTGTGATGGTGATTGAGGCGCGTGTGTGTGTGTGTGTGTGTGTGTGTGTGTGTGTGTGTGAGTGACGTGGTCTTGGCGTGTGTGTGTGTGTGTGTGTGTGTGTGTGTGTGTGTGTGTGACGTGGTCTTGGCGTGTGTGTGTGTGTGTGTGTGTGTGTGTGTGTGTGTGTGTGAGACGTGGTCTTGGCGTGTGTGTGTGTGTGTGTGTGTGTGTGTGTGTGTGACGTGGTCTTGGCGTGTGTGTGTGTGTGTGTGTGTGTGTGTGTGTGTGTGTGTGTGTGTGTGAGACGTGGTCTTGGTGTGTGTGTGTGTGTGTGTGTGTGTGTGTGTGTGTGTGTGTGTGTGTGTGTGTGAGACGTGGTCTTGGCGTGTGTGTGTGTGTGTGTGTGTGTGTGTGTGTGTGTGTGTGTGTGTGTGTGTGTGAGTGTGTGAGACGTGGTGTGTGTGTGTGTGTGTGTGTGTGTGTGTGTGTGTGTGTGTGTGTGTGTGTGTGAGTGTGGTCTTGGTGTGTGTGTGTGTGTGTGTGTGTGTGTGTGTGTGTGTGTGTGTGTGTGTGTGTGGTCTTGGCGTGTGTGTGTGTGTGTGTGTGTGTGTGTGTGAGACGTGGTCTTGGGCGTGTGTGTGTGTGTGTGTGTGTGTGATGGCAGCTGCTGGTGTTTCTGGGGGAAATTAAAAGTCTCTGCCGGCTCTAATCCCCGCGGAGCCCCCAGACTCATTAACAGACTTCAGTGTGTGTGTGTGTGTGTGTGTGTGTGTGTGTGTGTGTGTGTGTAAGTGTGTGTGTGTGTGTGTGTGTGTGTGTGTGTGTGTGTGTGTGTGTAAGTGTGTGTGTGTGAGTGTGTGTGTGTGTGTGTGTGTGTGTCAGCGAGTGAAACATTAATAACAAAATGTAATATATTTCAGCAGAAAACAGATGCAGTCAGAGCTGCCGGAGGAAGACTGAAATCAGTTCGCCATCAACGATGGAATCAATTAATCACCAAATAATCCAATTATATGAAATAGACGGACTTGTGTTGGAAATCAGACGCATTGATATAAACATATATAAATATATGAATATATGAATATATATCCTCATTAACACTTTCAAATAACTACACACCGTCTGAAGACTTACAAATGCTTTCTCTGACCCTCAGACCCTGTACCTAAAGAGTCAAGAATAACACTAAGGGTGTGTGTGTGTGTGTGTGTGTGTGTGTGTGTCTGTGTGTGTCTGTGTGTATGTGTGTGTGTCTGTGTGTGTATGTGTGGGTATGTGTGTGTGTCTGCATGTGTGTGTCTGTGTCTGTGTGTGCGTGTATGTGTCTGTGTGTGTCTGTGAGTGTATGTGTGTGTCTGCATGTGTGTGTGTGTGTGTGTTTACCTCGCTCGCCCTCTGCTCTCTCTCCCGCATCACTTCCTGTTCGAGACGTTTACACTGCAGAGAAAACCAAAATACACATCAGAGAGTTAATATTGATGATGACATCACTCATGACATCACCAGCATCCTTAAAACAATCTCCCGTTTAACAAGTGATGAAAATAAAGTGGTAGAAATGGCTGTTGCCAAACTCCACCAGACTCCATGTAAATAATCAGGACTTTTATCATCGTATAATACACTTCATTCAAAGTGGACAGAAACTAAATAAAACTATCAAAAGCCGTCTCGGTTCATCTTTCCACTGTTCCAACAATCACCACTCTGGTTTGGTTGAAATAAACCCTTAATTCACCCATTTACATGTGGAGATATGCTGGCTCTATACACGCTAAAAGTCCTGATTATTTACATGGAGTCTGGTGGAGATATGCTGGCTCTATACACGCTAAAAGTCCTGATTATTTACATGGAGTCTCGTGGAAATATGCTGGCTCTATACACACTAAAAGTCCTGATTATTTACATAGAGTCTGGTGGAAATATGCTGGCTCTATACACGCTAAAAGTCTTGATTATTTACATGGAGTCTGGTGGAGATATGCTAGCTCTATACACGCTAAAAGTCCTGATTATTTACATAGAGTCTGGTGGAAATATGCTGGCTCTATACACGCTAAAAGTCCTGATTATTTACATAGAGTCTGGTGGAAATATGCTGGTTCTATACACGCTAAAAGTCCTGATTATTTACATGGAGTCTGGTGGAGATATGCTGGCTCTATACACGCTAAAAGTCCTGATTATTTACATGGAGTCTGGTGTAGTTTGGTGATGGTGATTTCTGGGCTGTTTGATGTTAAACTAAAAGGATCTTACTCTTTAACTAAAAGCTCTATCTCTGTAGAGATCCATCCCATAATGTAGGGTTACATTGCAGCTTGTTTCTTGTGTAATTCAACAAAAACTGGTAGTTTTTGTAACTTTAAGTTGACGTTTTTGTCATTTTTTTTTAACATTTGTCGCCTTTAGAATTAAGATTTGTAATTCTTGTGCTGCGTCTGTTTCTTTCTTTCTTTTCTTTCTTGTTTCTGTGTAAAACAGAAAGTCTTCTGTGTCTGAGGGAATCAAACCCGGCAACCTTCCTCTTTAATAACTTGTAATAACCCGTCATTATTAGCTCAATAACCCAGAGCAGGAGCAGCAGCAGCAGCTGTGGTTTCTAATATTTCCCAGCAGCCCCGGCTGCGGTGCTGGCAGATAATCCCTGAGAGATGAGGCGAGGGAGCGAGGGATGAGAGCTGTGGGGTGGGGGGGGGGGAGGAATCCTCCAGCGTGGAGTGCTCTCTCTCTTCTTCTGCTCCTCCGGGGATTACGCTGCCGTTTGAAACATCTTCCAGCGCGCGGCGGCGAGGAGGGATTAAGGTGTTACCGTAGAGGGGGGGGTGTTAAAAGATGGCGGCGCCCGGAGGGTTAGCGGCAGCGGAGCGGTGAAACTGCGGAGATGTGGGGTTAACAGGGGGGGGGGGGGGGGGCTCATATGGAGACAACCTGTCAGAATTTATTGTCTATCAGTTAGAAGATATACAGACTGGGACACGACAACATGTCATAGAGTAGTCAGCGGAGAGACTAAGAGGAGGAGGGGGGCAACCCAGTCTCACGAAAGTTCGTGAAATGGTCACGATATTTTAATCTATTGATACGTGTTTTTGTCGGGTTTTTTTCGTGGTAGCCAGCACGAAAATCTAAACTAATGCATTTAAATGGGAAGCATATGTCGTGGTCACAGCACGACTACGGTAGCGTCGCATCTCCTCCAGCGGCAGAGCTCCGAGCATCGGAGAGCCCCACTCGGTGCCGTGTGTGTGTGTGTGTGTGTGTGTGTGTGTGTGTGTGTGTGTGTGTGTGTGTGTGTGTGTGTTGTAGTAGTAAAGAGAGAGAATAGGAAAAGGAAGTTTGTGTGAGGTGGACCTGGTTACCACAGACCCAAATCTGTCATATGCTGCATTGTCTCTTCATGTGGCACATTATGTTTGGCACATTGTAGGCCTATGGCTCACTTCTTATATCATAACAAGGTAATACAGTGTCTAACATCACGTGATGACTGATTAACAGTAATGTGAATGCTAAATGCCCTAATACCTGTTGATACTACAACAATGCAAAGTATAGGCTCTTTACCTTGCAGTTTTGCACATATCATGTAAGACTCGATTTCTCCATTTCTTTGCACAAAACTCTCCAGAAAGTGCCATTTAATTGTTTATTTTTCAAAATGTATTTTACCCCGGACCCCCCTAGGGAGAGCCCCCCCACATAACATATCCCAATTTAACCCCTTGTGATGGGTATATTGTGCCAGTTGATATTGCGCTAACCATAAAAAACGATATATTGTGCAGCCCGTACCTACAACAGACAACCGTAAACCCACGAGAGGTGTTGAAATTAATCAAATAATCGATGCATCCAATCGTGGACGTGGACGATGCTGCATCGATAATCGGCAGGCTCATAATCGATTATTTCTGTTTATAATGTAATGTAGGCCTAACAACATTTCTGTTTACATATTCTGGTATGTTTTGCACATTCAGGAAGTGCCATGTGCTCAGTGCTGTATAGTTTTATGTATCCAAGTTATTTAGTATTAGAGCTCTGCAGAATGTTTGGTTTTTGAAGCTTGAAAAGCTATGAATTAAATATCCTACATGGCTTTAATAGAAACATTTATTTGACGCATTGTGATGCATCGAGATATTGAATCAAAGACATGATAATCGTAATCGAAATGGGAGATCAGTGAAGAATAACACCTCTAAAGCCCACCCACAACCTTTTTTTTTAACATAACTGCGTCAAAAGGGACGCCAATAGTCTTGACCAAGCGCGTTTAGTTAAAGCTCGTTACATGACGCTAAAGCGGCAAAAACAACGACAAAAGTCACCTGACCAGGTGTCCGTATTTAATAATAATAATAATAATAATAAATTGAATTTATATAGCGCTTTTCATGGACTCAAAGTCGCTTTACAGGGCAGGGTAGATTATAAAAACTTAACAAAACAAAACGAACAAAACAAAACAAAACAAGTAAAACAAAACAAGATTCAGATGAAAAAGGGAGGGGGGGGAGGGGGGCTATGGGTAGGCAGAGTTGAAGAGATGGGTCTTGAGGCGGGACTGGAAGATGGTGAGGGACTCTGAGGTGTGGGTCTCTTGGGGGAGGGAGTTCCAGAGCCTGGGAGCTGCTCTGGAATAGGCTCTGTCCCCAAAAAGTTTGGACTTTTGGATGGAGAGGAGACCGGCTGAGGTGGATCTGAGGGACCGTGGGGGTTGGTACGCGGAGAGGAGGTCAGTGAGGTATGAGGGGGCCAGATGGTGGAGGGCTTTGTAGGTGAGGACCAGGATTTTGTAGGTGATCCGGTGGGAGATAGGAAGCCAGTGGAGTTGTTTTAGGACTGGAGTGATGTGGTGCCAGGATTTGGAGCGGGTAATGAGGCGGGCGGCTGAGTTCTGGACCAGTTGGAGTCGGCTGATGTTGGTAGAGCTGATGCCGAGGAGGAGTGAGTTGCAGTAGTCCAGTCGGGAGGAGAGGTGTGGTTGTGGAGAGAGATGAAATGGGATCTGTTGGCTAGGTAGGAGTGGAGCCAGCTGAGTGCAGTACCTTCGATACCGAGGTCTTTGAGTCTGGTGAGCAGGATGTTATGGCTCACGGTATCGAAGGCTGCACTCAGGTCGAGGAGGATGAGGATGTTGAGGGAACCGGCGTCAGCAGAGGTGAGGAGGTCGTTGAGGACTTTGAGGAAAGCGGTTTCTGTGCTGTGGAGGGGGCGAAAACCAGATTGGAGGGGTTCAAATAGGTTATTGGCATGAAGATGGGTTTGTAGTTGTGAGGCGTTCCAGGGTTTTAGACAGAAAGGGGAGGTTGGATATTGGGCGGTAGTTGATGAGGGAGGAGGGATCCAGACCAGGTTTTTTAAGGATTGGGGTGACAGCAGCAGTTTTGAAAGCAGAGGGGACAGTTCCAAGGGACAGTGAGGAGTTGAAGAGGTTAGTGAGGTAGGGGCATAGGACCGGGAGGCAGGACTTCAGGAGTGGAGTAGGGAGGGGGTCAAGGGAGCAGGTAGTGGGTTTGGAAGAGCTGATGAGTTTGGAGATTTCAGGAGGAGTGACTGGGTCAAACTGGGAAAGGAGGCAGTGTGGAGGAGGGGTCGGGAGGTCTGGAGGGATGGGGAGAGGAGGGTCCAAGGTAGGTGCTGGAGTAGATCCTGGGAGGTCAGATACAGGGGATAGAGATTTGTAAATGAGATTGATTTTGTCAGTGAAAAAGTGGAGGAGTGAGTTGCAGAGATCCGGAGTAGAGGTAAGGAGGCTGTTGGTCCGAGGCTTGATGAGGTTGTTCATTGTGGAGGAGAGGGTTCTGGGGTTTTGGCAGGGGTGAGGATGGTGGAGAGGTAGGCAGATTTGGCAGCAATGAGGGCATCTTTGTAGGCGGTGAGATGGGATTTATAGGCTTCATGATGGACTGTGAGGGATGATTTCTTTGTCAGACGTTCAAGTTGGCGGCCAGTTTGTTTCATTTTCCGGAGTGCAGGTGTGTACCAGGGTGAAGAGGTGTTAAAAGTGACGTTTTTTGTTTTGAGGGGGGCCAGAGTGTTGAGGGAGGTAGACAAGGTGGAGTTGAAGTGGTCTGTGAGGTCACCAGGTGAGGTGAGGGTTGAGTCCAGGTGGAGAGCAGGTCAGAGAGATGGTGGGGATTGATAGATTTGAGGTTGCGGAAGGTGATTTCTCTGAGGAGGCGGGGGCGTGGGGTTGGAGAAGGGATGGTGAACCGTATCAGTTTGTGATCAGAGAGGGGAAAGAGGCATGGATGGAGGTCGAGCACTAGTTGGTTGGTGGAGCAGACCAGGTCGAGGATGTGTCCTTTTTCATGGGTGGGGAATGTGACATGTTGGGTGAGAGAGAAGTTATCCAGTAAAATGGTGAATTCTGATGAGAGCTTACAGGTGGGGGAGTCCATGTGGATGTTTAAGTCACAGAGTAGCAGCAGATGTGGAGAGAAAGAGATGAGGTTAGTGTGAGGAGTTCAGTAAAAAGAGGAAGGAGGGATTTGGTTTAGGTGCCCGGTAAATGAGGATGACTGTCATGGAGGAACGCGCTTTGAAGGCGAGATATTCAAACGAAAATACTGAGCGGAGGGTGAGTTCTGTGATCCGGAAGTTCTGATTGGAAATAACGGCGAGGCCACCTCCACGGCGGGAGGGGCGGGGTTTGCAGATGTAGTTGTAGCCAGTGGGGGATGCTTGGTTGAGGGAGAAGAAGTCGTTGGGTTGTTGCCAGGTTTCGGTGAGCAGAAGGAAGTCCAGAGTGTTGTCGAGGATTAGTTCATGGAGGGCAGGGGCTTTATTGTTGAGCGATCGGGTGTTGAGGAGGGCAAAGTTGGCATGGTGAGAGGGTGGTGGGATGGGGGCAGGCTGGAGAGGTCTGAGGTTGTCCCGGTTAGCAGTACGTGTGGTCAGTGGGGTGTGGGGGTATTGCAGTTGAGGGGGGACAGTGAGCCAATTAGCAAATGACTGGAGATTATGATTAAGCGTATGTGAAGTGGGGAAAGCACTGTAGTCCGGTCCGGGTTTTCTGTGTAGCCTGACGGTGCATTCAGCCCTATGTGAACCAGTGGGTGAAGCATTCAGATGACGTGGGACAGGTGCGACAAAGCGTGCAGGTGACCAGATGGATGGAATGGATTGTCCGTGGTGGAAGAAAATAAACTCGCGGCGAGAGCTTCTGTGGATGTAACGGGGTCGACGTAGAAGTCCGAGCTGTTTGATGACTGGGATGCAGGATGGAATGGAGTAGTTGACGAGTTCGACCAGTTGCACAGTTGAATATTTTAACATGACACCGAGCGGAGGGACTGAGAGCTCCGTGATAGCGGTTAGCCGTGGGCTAGGAGCACAGAGGTGGATGAATGATGTGAGTGCCAGAATGATCCACGGCATGACAGGAGGAGAGGAATGTCTAGTCTTGGTCGCGGCTCGCATCTGGTGGAGGTTGCCTGTGAGAAGGAGGTCAGCAATCGGGTTAGCCGCTGTAGCAGCTAGGATTAGCCGCCACGCGTTTGGTGAACGGGGGCAGCTAGCTAGCGGCTAACCGACGAGGCAAGAGTCCGGTCAAGGAGCCGAGGCGGCTTCGGGAACCAGCTGAGAGACTGTCCAGAGGTACAGAGGCTGTCCAGAGGTACAGAGGCTGTCCAGAGGTACAGAGGCTGTCCAGAGGTAGGGGGTACAGCGAACACAAACAAACACAAGAGAATAGCAGACAGAGAAGCGGCGAATAACCAGCGCCAGCGTCCTCTCACGTCCTGTATACATGGAATTTGTAATCAATTTGACCAGATGGAAGTGAGAATCTGCAAATTAATAACAACAGAAATAACTACAAGTCTGCAGAAGCTAAAGCTGGCGGTGGCGAGGCAAACCTTCAGGAAAATATCCCAACGAGTTAGCTGCAAGGTGTGTAGTAAATTACAACTGTAATGTCCCATTTACATTTATTGAATTATGGGCAAAAACGCATCAACCTTGATCTTAGCGCCCCCTAATAGTAGATATATTTATATATAAGTTGGTACACAGCCTCAGAGCGGCACGGCAAACATGAATCTCTCTTTGCATTGATTGCATTTACTTTGGCAGAGATATGCTAAGATTTGTGTTTGGTTGCTAGCTACAACATTTTGTTCGTAATTTGAAAATGTTTTAACCAATCAAAATGATTTTAATAAACTTTTGTCAGGGCTATGTATCAAGTGGCAGGCAGATCATCAAACCCTAGGAAGAGTTTGGGAAAAGGAGGTCGCCTTGTACTTCTCTAAAATAAAACCATCCAGAACATATGAAGTTTTGCCGGGTTAGGTTGGGGTTAAAACATACAAGGTTAGGTATAGATTGGGAGAGAGAGGCTAGTGTTAGATTCGGAGAGAGAGACTAGTGTTAGATTGGGAGAGAGAGGGTTAGATTGGGAGAGAGAGACTAGTGTTAGATTGGGAGAGAGAGACTAGAGAGAGTAGCGTTGGATTGGGAGAGAGAGACTAGAAGAGACTAATGTTAGATTGGGAGAGAGAGACTAGAGAGACTAGTGTTGGGAGAGAGAGACTAGAAGAGACTAGTGTTAGATGGAGAGAGAGACTAGAGAGACTAGTGTTAGATTGGGAGAGAGAGACTAGAAGAGACTAATGTTAGATTGGGAGAGAGAGACTAGAGAGAGTAGTGTTAGATTGGGAGAGAGAGACTAGAGAGAGTAGTGTTAGATTGGGAGAGAGAGACTAGAAGAGACTAATGTTAGATTGGGAGAGAGAGACTAGAGAGACTAGTGTTGGGAGAGAGAGACTAGAAGAGACTAGTGTTAGATGGAGAGAGAGACTAGAGAGACTAGTGTTAGATTGGGAGAGAGAGACTAGAAGAGACTAATGTTAGATTGGGGGGGAGAGAGAGAGTGTTGGGAGAGAGAGACTAGAAGAGACTAGTGTTGGGAGAGAGAGACTAGAAGAGACTAGTGTTAGATGGGAGAGAGACTAGAAGAGACTAGTGTTAGATTGGGGAGAGAGACTAGAGAGACTAGTGTTGGGAGAGAGAGACTAGAAGAGACTAGTGTTAGATGGAGAGACTAGAGAGACTAGTGTTAGATTGGGAGAGAGAGACTAGAAGAGACTAGTGTTAGATGGAGAGAGAGACTAGAGAGACTAGTGTTAGATTGGGAGAGAGAGACTAGAAGAGACTAGTGTTAGATTGGGAGAGAGAGACTAGAGAGACTAGTGTTGGGAGAGAGAGACTAGAAGAGACTAGTGTTAGATGGAGAGACTAGAGAGACTAGTGTTAGATTGGGAGAGAGAGACTAGAAGAGACTAGTGTTAGATGGAGAGAGAGACTAGAGAGACTAGTGTTAGATTGGGAGAGAGAGACTAGAAGAGACTAGTGTTGGGAGAGAGAGACTAGAAGAGACTAGTGTTAGATGGAAAGAGAGACTAGAGAGACTAGTGTTAGATTGGGAGAGAGAGACTAGAGAGACTAGTGTTAGATTGGGAGAGAGAGACTAGAGAGACTAGTGTTGGGAGAGAGAGACTAGAAGAGACTAGTGTTAGATTGGGAGAGAGAGACTAGAAGAGAGTAGTGTTAGATTGGGAGAGAGAGACTAGAAGAGACTAGTGTTAGATTGGGAGAGAGAGATTAGAGAGACTAGTGTTAGATTGGGAGAGAGAGACTAGAGAGACTAGTGTTAGATTGGGAGAGAGAGACTAGAAGAGACTAGTGTTAGATGGAGAGAGAGACTAGAGAGACTAGTGTTAGATTGGGAGAGAGAGACTAGAAGAGACTAATGTTAGATTGGGAGAGAGAGACTAGAAGAGACTAGTGTTGGGAGGGAGAGACTAAAAGAGACTAGTGTTAGATTGGGAGAGAGAGACTAGAGAGACTAGTGTTAGATGGAGAGAGAGACTAGAAGAGACTAGTGTTAGATTGGGAGAGAGAGACTAGAAGAGACTAGTGTTAGATTGGGAGAGAGAGACTAGAAGAGACTAGTGTTAGATTGGGAGAGAGAGACTAGAAGAGACTAGTGTTAGATTGGGAGAGAGAGACTAGAGAGACTAGTGTTAGATGGAGAGAGACTAGAAGAGACTAGTGTTAGATGGAGAGAGAGAGACTAGAAGAGACTAGTGTTAGATGAGAGAGAGAGACTAGAAGAGACTAGTGTTAGATGGAGAGAGAGACTAGAAGAGACTAGTGTTAGATGGAGAGAGAGACTAGAAGAGACTAGTGTTAGATGGAGAGAGAGACTAGAAGAGACTAGTGTTAGATGGAGAGAGAGACTAGAAGAGACTAGTGTTAGATGGAGAGAGAGACTAGAAGAGACTAGTGTTAGATGGAGAGAGAGAGACTAGAAGAGACTAGTGTTAGATGGAGAGAGACTAGAAGAGACTAGATGGAGAGAGAGAGAAGAGTTAGATGGAGAGAGAGACTAGAAGAGACTAGTGTTAGATGGAGAGAGAGACTAGAAGAGACTAGTGTTAGATGGAGAGAGAGAGACTAGAAGAGACTAGTGTTAGATGGAGAGAGAGAGACTAGAAGAGAAGGTTAGAGTTAAAATCAGAAGTCAGTGGTCACATTAATGAATCCATATTTAAGTTTGTTTATGATGATTGGTTTTTTGATGACTGATTAAACTTCTACCATTAGACATTAATCTGAAAAAGAAGGAAACATGCAGAACATGAGAAGCATCTTCGTCGTCCAGCCGACCACGGTGGTTGTTGCCATGGCGACAGCAGATGAAGGCTGATCTGAGGCGGAGCTTCAGAGAAGCCACCTGCCGCCGCACGGCATGCTGGGAGCCCCCCACCCACCCCTCCTCCCCTCCCTCTGTCATCCCTCCATCACTCAGACCTCTCATCTCTCAGAGCGGGATATGAAGCCAGAGGCATTGTGGGTAATAAATCCCCGCCTCGGCAGGTTGTGGTAATAAACTCTGTGAAGTGAAGTCCGATAATAATCAGAGAGACGCAGAGGAAAACTTTTAATCATCTCCCGATATCAGCTTCACTTATTGATTCTTCAGCAGCTCGGGATCCAGATCAGAGGAATCCTGCTGCACACATCCTCTCTCTGACACACTATTACCTTTATATACACACATATATATATATATATATATATATATATATATATATATATATACATACATCTTTATATACAAATATGGAATATGGCACAGAGAATTATGTTGTATATAATTTGTGAAAAAGGCAAAGATCTTTATGTGCTCAGCTGAGTTCTGGTGTTTGACCTTTGACTGAAACAGGACGATAGGTTAAT
>NC_041350.1:262500-265000 GCF_004354835.1 Perca flavescens
CTAATTTTGTTCTATTTCAAATGTTTAGTCTTTTCTGATATCACGGTTCATCTTCTGAGAGAGGTTTGCTGTAATGATTGGGTCGGTCGGTGTTGCCGTTGGCGACCAGATTACAGCCGGTTAGATGAGCTGAGCGCCGCGCCGCAGCAGCCGGACACTCATCTGTCCCGCGCTCCCTGAAGTCCACCCCAAACTCTCCATCATTTCACACTCAGAGCGTGTAGCGGCGCGGGCGGTGTGTGGCGTGTGGCGTGCTGATCTCGGCGTCTCCGGGGAAGTCTTTTCATTTAGCCGCCGCCGCCGCCGCCGCCGCCGCCGCTGCTCTGAGGGGAGCAGCAGCTAATGAAAGACAAGAAAGCTTCTCTAACACCGAGCTCACAGCTTACAGCCTGGAGCACACTCCCACACTACACACACTGATCAGACAGACAGGTACACACAGACAGCTGCTGCAGAGAGACAGGTACAGAGAGACAGTTGCTACAGAGAGACAGGTACACACAGACAGCTGCTGCAGAGAGACAGGTACAGCAGAGAGACAGGTACAGAGAAACAGCTGCTGCAGAGAGACAGGTACAGCAGAGAGACAGGTACAGCAGAGAGACAGGTACAGCAGAGAGACAGGTACAGCAGAGAGACTGGTACAGCAGAGAGACAGGTACAGCAGAGAGACAGGTACAGCAGAGAGACAGGTACAGCAGAGAGACTGGTACAGCAGAGAGACAGGTACAGCAGAGAGACAGGTACAGCAGAGAGACTGGTACAGCAGAGAGAGACAGGTAGAGAGAGAAAGGTGCTGATTTTGTGATTGTGAGTATCTGTGTGTCTATGTGTGTCTGTGTGATTGTGATTGTGTAAGTGTGTGTGATTGTGATTGTGTGTCTGTGTGTGTGTGTGTGTGTGTGTGTGTGTGTGTGTGTGTGTGTGATTGTGTGTGATTGTGATTGTGTGTGTGTGATTGTGTGAGTGTGTGTGATTGTGATTGTGTGTGTGTGTGTGTGTGTGTGTGTGTGTGTGTGTGTGTGTGATTGTGTGTGTGTGTGATTGTGTGTGTGTGATTGTGTGTGTGTGATTGTGTGAGTGTGTGCGATTGTGTGTGATTGTAATTGTGACATTTTATGGACAAACTAATTAATCGATAAACTGACGAATAAATCAGCAGATTAACTGATGAAAAAAGGTCACAGAATAAACACAGATTCCTGTTTGATGAATCAAATAGAGAGAAAACACACACACACACACACAGAGACACACACACACACACACACACACACACACACAGAGACACACACACACACACACACAGAGCTTCACATTATTCATGCACACACTTCAGCCTGAAACACACAAACACACACATTTACAGAGGTAATACAGGCCGCCTCTCTCCATTAGAAAAACACACACACACACACACACACACACACACACACACACACACACACACACACACACACACACACACACACACACACACACACACACACACACACACACACACACACTCCCACTAACTCTCTTGCATATTAACTGAAGGTCTCTCTCAGTGTGACAGATGGAACATGTTCCTCCATATTCTGTCCCTCATAAAAACCACAGAGGCTCCGATATCAATTACCCTCCATCCTGGGAGGGGGGGGTATTACACTCCATGGGGGAGGGAGGGAGGGGAGAGGAGGTGGGGTATTATCTGTAATTAGATTTTCTGGTGTATTTGGAGGCTCTTGGAAGAAGAGGAGAGCTCATTTCACAGCTCTTAACGGGACTGAGAGGAGAATAATGAAGACGAGAAGGAGATGAGAAGAGGAGGAGGAGAGGAGGAAGAGAGGAGATGAAAGAGGAGGAGAGGAGGAGGAGAGGAGGAAGAGAGGAGATGAAAGAGGAGGAGGGAGGAGGAGGAGAGGAGGAAGAGAGGAGGAGGAGAGGAGATGAAAGAGGAGGAGAGGAGGAAGAGAGGAGGAAGAGAGGAGCAGGAGAAGTGGGTTAACTCCCTACCACTGGCTCAGATTATAAAAAAACAACCCAATAAGTACGTATGCACAGATACTAGGCATTTTATATATATATATATATATATATATATATATATATATATATATATATATATATATATATATATATATATATATATATCTCACTAACCTTATATGTACAGGACAGGCCAAAAGTTTGGACACACCTTCTCATTCAATGCGTTTCCTTTTTTTTTCATGACTATTTACATTGTAGATTCTCACTGAAGGCATCAAAACTATGAATGAACACATATGGAATTATGTACTTAACAAAAAGTGAAATAACTGAAAACATGTCTTATATTTTAGATTCTTCAAAGTAGCCACCCTTTGCTTTTTATTAATAAGGGAAATAATTCCACTAATGAACCCTGACAAAGCACACCTGTGAAGGTAAAACCATTTCAGGTGACTACCTCATGAAGCTCATTGAGAGAACACCAAGGGTTTGCAGAGTTATCAAAAAAAAAAAAGCAAAGAGT
>NC_041350.1:275000-277500 GCF_004354835.1 Perca flavescens
GAAAACAGTGAAATTATAAAAAGGTTACATAGAAACAGGAAGAGGAAATTGTCACACCACTACTGCGTATTAAAAGCCATTCTAAACAGGTAGGTTTTGAGTTTAGACATGAAAAGAGCAACATCTGTAGTAAACACCATGAGATCAAGGAGAGGGTTAACTTCTCCTGCTGCAGATCTCCTACCATGGTCAGAAAGAACAGGGGAGACACACACACACACACACACACACACACACACACACACACACACACACACACACACACACACACACACACACACACACAGACACACACACACACACACACACACACACACAGATACACACACACACAGACACAGACACACACACACACACACACACACACACACACACACAGACACAGAAACACACACACACACACACACACACACACACACACACACACACACACACACACACACACACACAGACACACACACACACACACACACACACACACACACACACACACACACACACACACACACACACACACACACACACACACACACACACACAGATACACACACAGATACACACACACACACACACACACACACACACACACACACACACACACACACACACACACACACACACACACACACACACACACACAGACACACACACACACACACACAGACACACACACACACACACACACACAGACACACACACACACACAGATACACACAGACACACACACACACACAGACACACACACAGACACACACACACACAAACAGACACACACACACACACACACACACACACAGAGACACACACACTCACACACACACACACACAGAGACTCACACACACACACACACAGAGACACACACATGCAGAAGTAGGTGTAAACACACCAGCTGATATCTCACCTGACCAGGTGACTCCCAGAAACACCAGGGACGTCTCCGCACACCTCTGCCCAGGGAGAGGGGCCTCGGCTGGGGGAGACATCCACATCCATCCGCCCTGCACCCCGAGGTTGCTGTGTTGAGTTGCTGGGTTGGTGTGTTGAGTTGCTGGGTTGGTGTGTTGAGTTGATGGGTTGCTGTGTTGAGTTGATGGGTTGCTGTGTTGAGTTGCTGGGTAGCTGGGTTGAGTTGCTGGGCTGCTGGGTTGAGTTGCTGGGCTGCTGGGTTGAGTTGATGGGTTGCTGTGTTGAGTTGATGGGTTGCTGTGTTGAGTTGCTGGGTAGCTGGGTTGAGTTGCTGGGCTGCTGGGTTGAGTTGCTGGGTTGCTGGGTTGAGTTGCTGGGCTGCTGGGTTGAGTTGATGGGTTGCTGTGTTGAGTTGATGGGTTGCTGGGTTGAGTTGCTGGGTTGCTGGGTTGAGTTGCTGGGTTGCTGTGTTGCCGGTGGGGGCAGACGCTGTCGCAGCTCCACGTTCACTCTGGGATTAGCTGAGAAAAACAAAACAGAATCAGTGATTGGTGAAGAGAGCAGATGTTATGTTTAGGGTTAAGGTGAGGGAGAGTTAGGGTATGTTTAGGGTTAAGGTGAGGGAGGGTTGGGGTATGTTTAGGGTTAAGTGAGGGAGGGTTGGGGTATGTTTAGGGTTAAGGTGAGGGAGGGTTGGGGTATGTTTAGGGTTAAGTGAGGGAGGGTTGGGGTATGTTAGGGTTAAGGTGAGGGGGAGTTGGGGTATGTTAGGGTAAAGGTGAGGGAAAGTTGGGGTATGTTAGGGTTAAGGTGAGGGAGGGTTGGGGTATGTTAGGGTTAAGGTGAGGGAGGGTTGGGGTATGTTAGGGTAAAGGTGAGGGAGGGTTGGGGTTTGTTATGGTTAAGGTGAGGGAGGGTTGGTCTATGTTTAGGGTTCAGGTGAGGGAGGGTTGGGGTATGTTTAGGGTTCAGGTGAGGGAGGGTTGGGGTATGTTAAGGTCAAGGTGAGGGAGGGTTTGGGTATGTTTAGGGTTAAGGTGAGGGAGGATTGGGGTATGTTAGGCTTAAGGTGAGGGAGGGTTGGGGTATGTTAAGGTCAAGGTGAGGGAGGGTTGGGGTATGTTTAGGGTTCAGGGGAGGGAGTGTTGGGGTATGTTTAGGGTTCAGGTGAGGGAAGGTTGGGGTATGTTTAGGGTTCAGGGGAGGGAGGGTTGGGGTATGTTTAGGGTTAAGGTGAGGGAGTGTTGGGGTATGTTTAGGGTTAAGGTGAGGGAGGGTTAGGGTATGTTAAGGTCAAGGTGAGGGAGGGTTGGGGTATGTTAAGGTCAAGGTGAGGGAGGGTTGGGGTATGTTAGGGTAAAGGTGAGGGAGGGTTAGGGTATGTTAAGGTCAAGGTGAGGGAGGGTTGGGGTATGTTAGGGTTCAGGTGAGGGAGGGTTGGGGTATGTTAAGGTCAAGGTGAGGGAGGGTTGGGGTATGTTAGGGTTCAGGGGAGGGAGGGTTGGGGTATGTTAAGGTCAAGGTGAGGGAGGGTTGGGGTATGTTAGGGTTCAGGGGAGGGAGGGTTGGGGTATGTTTAGGGTTAAGGTGAGG
>NC_041350.1:287500-300000 GCF_004354835.1 Perca flavescens
TGGTGAAGATCCAGGAGTTTTCCAACAAATTCCACAGCTTCTCAGCCCCTCCCCCCTTTCTGCTGAAACCCAAACCGTCTCCTAAGCCCCTCCCACACAACGGAGTTTGACACAACTGTCGGCATGTCAGACAACATGTTCAATAACTAAACACCAACACAATATTAACTTTACTCACCAACAGTAAAGCGATGCTAACTAGCAGGCTAGCGTTAGCCCTTTCAGCATCATATCAGACCGACCACTGTGCTAACGTTACTATCATCCTCTCCAACGTAGCTTTGTGGGCTTCCGACTCCTAATAACCAAGTGAAAGATAAATCACTCGTGGTGATTATGTTACCGGTCGAGAGGAGATGTGGCTACGTCTGCATCCTTCTTCAGATCTTTAAAATCCCGGAGCTCACGCCACCTCTGAAAAGCCACTCCAATATTCACCCGAGTTTTGGGAAACTTTTCTGCAGCTCGTGCGCGGTAAAGGGGGAGGGGAGCGATGTCCCTGAGCAGTGATTGACAGGTAGATAAACCCCCCCCCGTCAATCACTGCTCAGCTTTTCAGAGGTGGCGTGAGCTCCGGGATTTTAAAGATCTGAAGAACGATGCAGATGTAGCCACATTTCCTCTCGACCGGTAACATAATCACCACGAGTGATTTATGAGGACCTGTTGTCTGGACCTGTTATCTGGACCTGTTGTCTGGACCTATGGAGTTCTCTACGGGAGAGGGCACAAGGTTTCTTGGGCCGACTCTTTTTTATCTATACATCAATGAAGTGGCTCTTGCTGTTGAGAATACTCAAATCCACCTCTACGCAGACGACACCATCCTGTACACATCCGGCCCCTCACTGGATAAACACACCTGACAACACAGTTAAGTACTAATACTACAATGATAAGGGGATCTTTATCAACATTAATCAACACGAGTACAAGGTCTAACATGTTAATGTGTCAGATTTAGCCATACAGGCTAATGTTCATCTGCAGGTTGTTTCAGATGTAAATCTTAAAAAATATTTAAACTCTTATTACAATAATAAGAGTCTGCAGGTAACAGTGGAGCATGGTGGAGGTTCCTTGCAAGTTTGGGGCTGCATTTCTGCAAATGGAGATTTGGTCAGGATTAATGGTGTCCTCAATGCTGAGAAATACAGGCAGAAACTTATCCATCATGCTATACCATCAGGGAGGCGTATGATTGGCCCTAAATTTATTCTGCAGCAGGACAACGACCCCAAACATCCAGCCAAGGGCATTAAGAACTATCTTCAGCGTTAATAAGAAGAAGAAGAAGTCCTGGAAGTGATGGCATGGCCCCCCCAGAGCCCTGATCTCAGCATCATCCAGTCTGTCTGGGATCACATGAAGAGACACTCAGAAGATCTGTGGTTAGTTCTCCAAGATGTTTGGAACAACCTACCAGCCCAGTTCCTTCAAACACTGTGTTCAAGAGTACCGGGAAGAACTGATGCTGTCTGAAGGCAAAGGCTGGTCACACCAAATATTGATTTGATTTAGATTCCTCTTCTGCTCATTCACTGCATTTTGTTAATTGATGAAAATAAACTATTAGTATACTTAGTATACAGCATTTTTGTCATACCTGCCTAAAATGTTTGCACAGTACTGTATATTAGATATATATTAGAGAAATACTAGATATAAATTAGAGATATAAAGGAGATATATTAGAGAAATACTAGATATATATTTCATATCTTACGTGTGGATTTGTTGCTGCAGTGCTCTGATCTTTCTCTTTGCTCTCTGCAGAGCTAACTCAACGTCTTCTGCTCTGGAAGCCATCAACACAACTTCCCCCTCCCCCTCCCCACACACACAACACAGACACACACCTGACCATCTCCATGGCAACCAGCAACCAGCGCACCGCCTCCCAGCCGTCCTGTGATTGGCCGAGAGCCAGACGTTAAGTATTAACGAGCTGGCGGCGTCAGGTGACTCGGGTGTCGGTTAACAGAGAATAACAGGACACCTCATCAGTTATAATGTGTTATATTAATGTTATATTAATGTTATATTAATGTTATATTACATTATGTTATATTAATGTTATGTTATATTCATATTATATTATATTAATGTTATATTGTTATATTCATGTTATATTAATGTTATAATAATGTTATATTATATGTTATATTCATGTTATATTAAGGTTATATTAATGTTATATATGTTATATTATATTAATATGTTATATTATGTTATATTAATGTTATATTATATTAATGTTATATTGTTATATTCATGTTATATTAATGTTATAATAATGTTATATTATATGTTATATTAATGTTATATTAATATTATGTTATGTTCATGTTATATTATATAGTTATATATATTATGTTATACTCATGTTATATATTATATTATGTGTTATATTAATGTTATATTATATGTTATATTCATGTTATATTAATGTTTAGGGTCAAAACCTCAGAAAGAAGACCATGGCTGCTGTGAAGATGTTTCACATGTTTATTTATCAGATCATTTCTGTCATAAATGATAAACGTGTTAAAATGTTTGATGATGGAGACTCGTTTATTGTCGTCATGGTGATGTCTGGGTCTCTGTCGTCATGGTGATGTCTCGGCGTCCCGCAGCAGTTTGTCCAGCAGGATGACGTTCACTCGATGTTTCATCACAAACTGACCGTTGAGATGGAAAACAGGTATGTCCCACCTATACCTGCAGACAGACAGGTTAGAGAGACACAGACAGGTTAGAGAGAGAGAGGGAGGTTAGAGAGAGAGGGAGGATAGAGAGAGAGACAGGTTAGAGAGAGAGACAGACACAGGTTAGAGAGAAAGAGAGAGACAGGTTATAGAGACAGGTTAGAGAGAGGTTAGAGAGAGAGACAGGTTAGAGAGAGAGAGACAGGTTAGAGAGAGAGACAGACACAGGTTAGAGAGAGACAGGTTAGAGAGAGAGAGAGACAGGTTAGAGAGAGAGACAAGTTAGAGAGAGAAAGATCGAGAGAGACAGGTTAGAGAGAGAGACGGACACAGGTTAGAGAGAGAGAGAGACAGGTTATAGAGAGACAGACAGTTTAGAGAGAGACAGGTTAGAGAGAGAAAGAGAAAGAGATAGAGAGAGAGACACATGTTAGAGAGAGAGACAGACACGGGTTAAAGAGAGAGAGATAGAGAGAGAGACACAGGTTAGAGAGAGAGACAGGTTAGAGAGAGAGAGAGACAGGTTAGAGAGAGAAAGAGATAGAGAGAGAGAGACACAGGTTAGAGAGAGAGAGAGAGACAGGTTAGAGAGAGAGAGAGAGAGAGAGAGAGAGAGACAGGTTAGAGAAAAGAGAGACAGACAGGTTATAGAGGGACAGGTATAATGAGAGAGACAGACAGGTTAGAGAGAGATAGGTATAGAGAGAGAGAGACAGACAGGTATGTCCCAGCTGTACCTGTCTCTCCAGATGCTGTTCTCTGGGAGACTGATGTCCACCTGCTGCAGGACAAACTGCAGAGAGAGACAGACAGGTTAGAGAGTGACAGACAGGTAAGAGAGTGACAGACAGGTAAGAGAGTGACAGACAGGTTAGAGAGTGACAGACAGGTTAGAGAGTGACAGACAGGTAAGAGATAGACAGACAGGATATAGATTATCTGTCTAACAGAGATGAATGTGTCGGTGTGTGGAGCCTGGCTGGCCACTCGGCGCCTTCAGACAAAGCTCAAGATAACAGCTGTTAGCTAACCCTAATAATCCGTTAGCCTAGGCTAACGGATTATTAGCTAGTCAAACACCGAGCGGCTCCATTAATCTGCTCGGTGCGTCTGATACCAAACGGAGCGATCAGCCGCCGGACTCTAACATCTGTTGATCCGTGCAGGACTTCACTGTGAGCCGACTGTTTAGAGACCATGTGACCGGCAGCTAACGTTAAAGGTTCGCTGCTACTGTAGCGGAGCTGCAAGGAAACCAGAGAGAAGACTAGATTCGGGGCTCTCAAGTGACACACATTGAGCGTGACTGTCACGCACTCCCGCCACACATTGTATTTCTCACGCAGAAAAACTATTTATAACATATTTAATATTCTGCAGCGCGCCGCTCTCACTATGGAGCTGACAGGAATCAAGCGTGTCTCCCCTGGAGCTCTTAGTCAGGCCTGCCACTTATCAGCCAATCAAAGAAATAGAAAGGGGCTATACATATACAATAGCCAATCAGAAAATAGCACTATTGTATCTGGGTAAGATTTAACGCAACAACCAATGAGAAAAAAGCATAGAGCAGCGTACAGACACTTCCCTAAACGTTCCCAAACAGGGCTCTGTGTCTGTCAGAAGGTCTGAGATCTACCGTATCAGAAGGTCTGAGATCTACCGTATCAGAAGGTCTGAGATCTACCGTATCAGAAGGTCTGAGATCTACCGTATCAGAAGGTCTGAGATCTACCGGATCAGAAGGTCTGAGATCTACCGTATCAGAAGGTCTGAGATCTACCGTATCAGAAGGTCTGAGATCTACCGTATCAGAAGGTCTGAGATCTACCGTATCAGAAGGTCTGAGATCTACCGGATCAGAAGGTCTGAGATCTACCGTATCAGAAGGTCTGAGATCTACCGTATCAGAAGGTCTGAGATCTACCGTATCAGAAGGTCTGAGATCTGAGATCTACCGTATCAGAAGGTCTGAGATCTACCTTATCAGCACAGCAATCACGTAATGCACAGCAGACTATGGTGCAGGTAGATTATTTTATAGGTTTTTTAGGTACTTTATTTATCTCAAATATCACGACTCATCCAAATCTCAGAGAACACAGATATATTTTGAACATGAGCAGAAATCTTGCTCAAAACACATCTGGAATATTACAGTCCAGGGGTGTATTAATTCATTAAAATGAATGAATTTATCATTGAGGTGAATAATTGTCATATGCACATTTAAGGAGGTTACTTCCTCAACAAAAGTTGTCCCAGCCTGTCCTTAAAACTTAAGAGCTCTGAGTAAATGCTGTACTGAGCTGTGTGTTTTCAGTGTTAAACACAGCTGCAGCTATTCATGCACGACTGATGTTGGTGATCTCCAGAGGTGGAAGACTTACTCACATCATGTATTTCAGTCAAAGTAGAAAAAACAGTGTTGTAGAGTTACAAATTACTTGTCAGTTACAAGTCCTGCATTCAACATTGTACTTAAGTTAAATATACTGTACTTAAAGTACCAAAAGTAAAAGTGCTCATTATGCAGTGTAATATATCTTATATTATTGGATTATATTATATTATTATGCCACATCATATCTCTGTGAGATGGGCTTTTCAGCTGTTGCTTCACTGAAAACAAAGTACAGATCTCAGCTGAACATTGAGCCTGACTTGAGAGTGGCAGTATCAAGCCTGCAACCACAGTTTGAGAAATTGTCCGATGCAAAACGCATGCAGGGATAAACAGACCTGTCTTGCCAAATGGATTTCTCTTCTTTTCTTTTTTTTAACAGATTGCAAAGTGGCACTTTTATTTATTTTCTATTTTTGAACTTGATACAAATTTTAACACAGCTGTAATTTTATTTTCTTTATTTTTGAACTCGCTGTTATTTGATGTAGATTGTTAGTTTGTATTTAGATACAACTTGTTACTATACTGATACTAGTTGTTCAATAAATTGGAACAGTTTAAGCTTGTTGCGTATTTCATTAGCATTGTGTTGGGCCGATGGGGGCAGGTGGGGCTTGAAAATTCCTCCTTGTCCAAAGTGGGGAATGACCGAAAAAGTTTGAGAACCACTGGAGTAACCCAACCAGCTAACATGTTATAAACTAGAAAGGTTAAAGTGCTCATATTATGCTAATTTCCAGGTTTTCACCCTGTGTGTTCAGGTCTCTGTTTTAGCTACAGAGTGAGACCTCTCACTTCTGTTCCATCTTTGTTGGGAGTCGCACATGCGCAGTAACTAGGTAAGGACTATTAGCCAGTCAGAAGCAGAGTATGAGGGTCCTGACAGTACCTAGGTAAGGACTACTAGCCAGTCAGAAGCAGAGTATGAGGGTCCTGACAGTACCTAGGTAAGGACTACTAGCCAGTCAGAAGCAGAGTATGAGGGTCCTGACAGTACCTAGGTAAGGACTACTAGCCAGTCAGAAGCAGAGTATGAGGGTCCTGACAGTACCTAGGTAAGGACTACTAGCCAGTCAGAAGCAGAGTATGAGGGCGTACCCTTACAGTAGATTTCCTACATTCTGACCAACTATGATGGATGAAGAGTGAAAACTGTAGGAGAGAGAGTAATTTGTTTGGAAAGATTTCAGAGAATCGTCCTGCAGCTCCCCCCTCTGTTCTCCCCTCTAACTCTCAACATCTCGGCCACATACACACACATTGGAAAATCTGAAACAGTCTGAAAACTGGACGATACATGAACTTTGATTTTGTAGAAACCGTGCTTGATATCTGAATGCCCATTCAGCCCAATAAAGGCCAAAATATTGTCTTTGGTTTACACTTTTAATTATTTTTCTACATTAAAGTATGGCGACACAGTATGGCCCCAAAGAGGGGTTGTTTTCTCGCAGATTTTTGCCGATTTCATGAAAACCGTGCGGCAAATCTCTTAGAAAAGTCATAGCACACCATTCCTGACCATTACACACGTTTTCATGTATTTTGTGTGCATGTGTTGTCAACGCTCCGTGACTAGTAGCGGGACAAAAATGTGGCGGAATAATAAGTATGCAGGATAATAGTCATTCTGCCGATTGCTGCTATTGCAGCACATCGGCACACTGAATAACACAATAAAGGAAAGGGGAAAAGCCAAAAGGCATAATATGAGCACTTTAACTAATCACTCTCCTTTGACTGTTTCCTATCTAGATTACTGAGGTTATTTACTGCAGATCTCTGACTCTCTGATCTCTGAAGCAATAAAAACAAATGTAACTCACTCTGTGTTTGAGAGGTTCCAGTTCTTCTTTAGCTTCATCACACAGAGGACATGGATCCTACAGAGACACACACACTTTAGAAATTTAAACATTTAATATACACACACATACATACACACACACAAAGAGAGACACACACACACATACACAAAGAGAGACACACAAACACACACACACACACACACACACAAAGAGAGACACACAAACACAAACACTTTAATAACAACAGAACATTCAGAGTGATACGAAGTTTCTCAACAGAGAACAAAGTAAACAAAAATCATCTGGGAACTTCCTTCTGACTTCAAAATAAAAGCATTACGCAAATGACCCATTCATTGTAACTTGGTTACAATCAGCAGATTTCTTCTCAACATTAACTGTGATTAAAGTTCTAAACATCAAACAGTTCTAAACATCAAAAAGTTCTAAACATATCGTACGAATTAATAAAACAAAGAAACAGAATCTGTTTCCTGTTTTAGAAGACAGGAAAAGAGAGAGAATGAGAGAAAGAGGGAGGGGAGAGAGTAGGTAGAAGAGTGTACTTTTAGGGTTACCTAGGTTACCTTAGTGACCAGGGTCAGAGTTTAGGGTTGCCTAGGTTACCTTAGTGAACAGGGTCAGAGTGGGTAAAGAGTGAGTCAGTCTGGAGAAACGAGGTCTCAGAGCAGCACAACGTCTCAGGACAAACATCTCATCTGAGAAACAGACACAAACACACTGTTACTGACCTCACACATCCAGCGTCCAATCACAGAGCAGGAGAGTCCCACCAATCACAGAGCAGGAGAGTTCGACCAATCGCTGAGCAGGAGAGTACGACCAATCACAGAGCAGGAGAGTCCGACCAATCACAGAGCAGGAGAGTCCGACCAATCACAGAGAAGTAATTTGTTCCCAAACATCGGGGTACAAGGGGGTAAGTTTTACTTCAGAACTCAAACCTCCGATGGCGCCATTTTGTTGCTACAAAGGTATCACCTCCTGTTAGCATTACACTGACCGCCATTTATTTTACGTCACTTTGACAGAGAATAACTTTACATCTGAAGAGTTTAAAGACTCTATTTCTCCGTTGTTTATTTCTAAAGAAACACGACGATGTATAAAAGGCTCCATTACCTTGTAGCTCACGTTATGTCTCCGTAGCAGACGCTTTTATAACAATAGGCTAACGATTGGGTCATAACCACGAGACTTACTGTCACACAGTAGAGGAATTACCGTATAGTACAGGAGAAGCTCACAGGCAGTTTGGACTTCCATTATCTGTTTAGGTTTAATTACTAATGTTAACTAGCATGTTAGTGATCAATAATTACTAATGTTAACTAGCATGTTAGTGATCAGTAATTACTAATGTTAACTAGCATGTTAGTGATCAATAATTACTGATGTTAACTAGCATGTTAGTGATCAGTAATTACTAATGTTAACTAGCATGTTAGTGATCAATAATTACTAATGTTAACTAGCATGTTAGTGATCAGTAATTACTAATGTTAACTAGCATGTTAGTGATCAGTAATTACTAATGTTAACTAGCATGGTAGTAATCAATAATTACTAATGTTAACTAGCATGTTAGTGATCAATAATTACTAATGTTAACTAGCATGTTAGTGATCAATAATTACTAATGTTAACTAGCATGGTAGTGATCAGTAATTACTAATGTTAACTAGCATGGTAGTAATCAATAATTACTAATGTTAACTAGCATGTTAGTGATCAATAATTACTAATGTTAACTAGCATGGTAGTGATCAGTAATTACTAATGTTAACTAGCATGGTAGTGATCAGTAATTACTAATGTTAACTAGCATGTTAGTGATCAGTAATTACTAATGTTAACTAGCATGTTAGTGATCAGTAAATACTAATGTTAACTAGCATGTTAGTGATCAATAATTACTAATGTTAACTAGCATGTTAGTGATCAGTAATTACTAATGTTAACTAGCATGTTAGTGATCAGTAATTACTAATGTTAACTAGCATGTTAGTGATCAATAATTACTAATGTTAACTAGCATGTTAGTGATCAGTAATTACTAATGTTAACTAGCATGTTAGTGATCAGTAATTACTAATGTTAACTAGCATGTTAGTGATCAGTAATTACTAATGTTAACTAGCATGTTAGTGATCAGTAATTACTAATGTTAACTAGCATGTTAGTGATCAATAATTACTAATGTTAACTAGCATGTTAGTGATCAGTAATTACTAATGTTAACTAGCATGTTAGTGATCAGTAATTACTAATGTTAACTAGCATGTTAGTGATCAATAATTACTAATGTTAACTAGCATGTTAGTGATTATTCATTCACCTGTTACAGCTTTAGTTACTAGTTACTTTAGTTACTAGTTACTGTAGTTACTCCACTACATTCATCTGTTCCAGCTTTAGTTACTAGTTACTTTAGTTACTCCACTACATTCATCTGTTACAGCTTTAGTTACTAGTTACTTTAGTTACTAGTTACTGTAGTTACTCCACTACATTCACCTGTTACAGCTTTAGTTACTAGTTACTTTAGTTACTAGTTACTTTAGTTACTCCGCTACATTCATCTGGTACAGCTTTAGTTACTAGTTACTTTAGTTACTCCACTACATTCATCTGTTCCAGCTTTAGTTACTAGTTACTTTAGTTACTAGTTACATGTAGTTTATAAATCTGATGTTTGATTCTAAAGTAAACTAGCAAACAATGGCTACAAGTCCAGCTGAGATGATGAGACCATTAAACACACAACTGCTGGGGGGTGTGTGTGTGTGTGTGTGTGTGTGTGTGTGTGTGTGTGTGTGTGTGTGTGTGTGTGTGTGTGTGTGTGTGTTTTCTGTGCTTGTGAACTTACAAGTTCAACCAGAAACTCCACTCTTGAAAAACAGCCGTTTTGTTTACATTCGCGTTGACGTCGCCGTCTACGTAGGTAGATAGAGCCTATATTGAATAACCTTTACCTGCCTTTTAGTAAGAGATATTGTAAATGACAAAAATAAAAAAGTGATTTAATGTGACACGCCGTCCTCCGTCGATGGCGCGCACGCTACGAGCGTGCACGGAGACATTTCTGCTCAAAGAATTGGTTGTAGGAGTCAGATCCTTTTAGTTTAACATGAAACAGCGCCGAAATCATCACCACCAAACTCCATGTAAATAATCATCTAATCCTCAGCAGCTGACTGTAAAAAGAGCTGCACATGCGCGAACACATCGGACTTTTTTCAACCTGGACCCTATTTTCCCATGATTTTGTGTCTAAGTGACAGATGGGAACGTCTATCTTTGAAAAAAAATCTGAAATATTATGAGCAACATCCTTAAACATCCCCTTAAATCCCCATCACCAAACCCACCAGACTCCATGTAAACAATCAGGATTTTTAGCGTGTATAGAGCCAGCATATCTCCACCAGACTCCATGTAAATAATCAGGACTTTTAATGTGTATAGAGCCAGCATATCTCCACCAGACTCCATGTAAATAATCAGGACTTTTAGCGTGTATAGAGCCAGCATATCTCCACCAGACTCCATGTAAATAATCAGGACTTTTAATGTGTATAGAGCCAGCATATCTCCACCAGACTCCATGTAAATAATCAGGACTTTTAGCGTGTATAGAGCCAGCATATCTCCACCAGACTCCATGTAAATAATCAGGACTTTTAATGTGTATAGAGCCAGCATATCTCCACCAGACTCCATGTAAATAATCAGGACTTTTAGCGTGTATAGAGCCGTCATATTTCCACCAGACTCCATGTAAATAATCAGGAATTTTAGCGTCTATAGAGCCAGCATATTTCCACATGTAAATGGGTGAATTAAGGGTTTATTTCAACCAAACCAAAGTGATGATTGTTGCAACAGTGGAAAGATGAACCAAGACGGCTTTTGATAGTTTTATTTAGTTTCTGTTCACTTTGAATGAAGTGTGTTTTACGATGATAAAAGTCCTGATTATTTACATGGACTCTGGTGGGTTTAGCGATGTTAGCCTGTTAGCCTGTTAGTTAAATCCTACATACTGGGAGACGCCGCTAAACTCACCGAGTTCCGCTGCTTCGTCCCGGCTCTCTCTCCGAGGAAACCCCGCTAAAATCTTCTGGTTCTGGAAGTTTGATAAAAGTTTGTGTGAAGATTTGAAGATAGTTTTGGATCTCGAGACAAAAACCACTCAGCTGATCTTGCGGTGTCTCCGTTCTTCTTCTCTGAGGATTATCGGCGGTGTTTGGAGCTCTACCGTCACCACGTGGTCACTGGGGGTAGGACACTCACATATTCTCATTTTAAAGGGGTGATAGAATGACTATATAGAGTATTTCACACTGTTCCTTATGGTCTCCTAATGGGGTATGTAACATTAGTTGGGCTGAAAATGGCCTGGTTGATATTTTATTGGCCCTTATGCATCCCTGTGTTTTGGCTCTATTTGTAACAAGAGCTTTTCTTCCAAATATGGTATGCTTGTGAATATTTAGATGTACTGTGCGCTGATTGGTTGAGCGAATCCCCAATACACACACATTAGAGAAGCGACAGAATCTCATATTCCAGACACTGCAATGTTTCATTACCAAATTCACTTCTGAGACTTTTTTATGTGAGAAATCAACTATATAAAGCTCAAATATGGGCCGTTTTACGAAAATTGATGGCTAATGGCAAATATGGTAAGACTGTGTGTCGGACTTCAGCGGCGGTGGTGCTGCCTCGCCGCCCGGCCTGCTGTGAGCTCCGTTAGCCTGGCAGCCCTGACAGAGCTCCAGGGCCTGTAACTCCCCTCTTCCTGCTAGCTAAATGGCCCGTTGTGTGAGAGTGAGAGCGCGGTCAGCGAGCTTGTTACACCAGCAATCTCTTACCACATGTTACTCACAATGTCAAGCCACTTAGCTTAGAAGCTAACACTTAGAAGTTTAGCTAGGTGTTTCGTTAGCTGCGACTGTCCCTTCAATCCTATCTATGTGTAGCTACAAATCACGGAGAGTTAGCTTCATTTTTTGTCGTAATTCGAGTATATTTACAGTTTGAATTTCGTCACGCCAGTTATACAACATCTAACTAAATGTCTTATAAAGCTAACAACGGTGTCCGATTTCAAGTTAATGATTTTTTGTGAATTCCAGAGGAATTCTAAGAAGAGACTAGCTATAGCTAGCCTCCTCTAGCTATAGCTAGCCTCCTCTAGCTATAGCTAGTCTCCTCTAGCTATAGCTAGTCTCCTCTAGATATAGCTAGTCTCCTCTAGATATAGCTAGTCTCCTCTAGCTATAGCTAGTCTCCTCTAGCTATAGCTAGTCTCCTCTAGTCTCCTCTAGCTAGTAGTCTCCTCTAGCTATAGCTAGTCTCCTCTAGCTATAGCTAGCCTCCTCTAGCTATAGCTAGCCTCCTCTAGCTATAGCTCCATCCAGCCACAGGCTCTATCAATAAGACTCGCGGACAAGAGGCGTGTATTTCACCGATCGTTTGTTTAAATAACTCAACACATTATAATTACACACATTATAAGATTAAATGGAACCTGTGGTAAGAGATTGC
>NC_041350.1:310000-312500 GCF_004354835.1 Perca flavescens
GGTCCTCCACCTGCAGACAGACAGGCACACAGACAGACAGGTTTATGTAGACTGTTTGTCATGTGACCTTGCAGGTTCCCCTGACCGAGCACCATCATCACCTCATCACCTTTCTGACTGCACCATTATTTAATAAATCTCACCTCATTATTATTAAGTTGCCCGTGCATCACACCCCCCCACACACACACACACACACACACACACACACACACAGACACACACACACACCCCCCCCACACACACACACACACACACACACACACACAAGACACAGACACACACTGAACCCTGTGTGATGGTTACAGGGCTTGACATTAATACCAGCCGTAACAACAGCAGGACAGTCTGCTACCTGCTCAGGTGAACAGGTGAGATCACATGTCTGTAACAACAGCAGGACAGTCTGCTACCTGCTCAGGTGAACAGGTGAGATCACATGTCTGTAACAACAGCAGGACAGTCTGCTACCTGCTCAGGTGAACAGGTGAGATCACATGTCTGTAACAACAGCAGGACAGTCTGCTACCTGCTCAGGTGAACAGGTGAGATCACATGTCTGTAACAACAGCAGGACAGTCTGCTACCTGCTCAGGTGAACAGGTGAGATCACATGTCTGTAACAACAGCAGGACAGTCTGCTACCTGCTCAGGTGAACATCCAGACAGAGAGGATTAGATCAGTGATGCTGAACTGTTACCTGTAGAACCAGCAGCCACGGTGGCTGGAGCTCCCTCTCTGTGCTCACCTTGTTCTCTAACGAGGAGTTCCTATTGGCCATCATCCTCAGGTGTTCAGCTGCAGACGTCGACTCGTGTGTCCTCAGATCCTGGTTCAACCCCTGAGACACACAACACACACATGAATACACACACACACACACACACACACACACACACATCAATGTACACAACACACACACACATCAATATACACACAACACACACATCAATGTACACTACACACACACACACATCAATGTACACAACACACACACACACACACACACACACACATCAATGTACACAACACACACACACACATCAATATACACACAACACACACATGAATACACACAACACACACACACACACACACACATCAATGTACACAACACACAGACACATCAATATACACACAACACACACATCAATGTACACAACACACACACACACACACACATCAATACACACAACAGACAGGATACACATGCATAGAAACTGGTCAGTTCCCACTGAGAAGAATCAGAAGACAGACAGACAGACAGACAGACAGACAGACAGACAGACAGACAGACAGACAGACAGACAGACAGACAGACAGACAGATAGATAGATAGATAGATAGATAGATAGAGATGGAGGAGGAGGAGGAAGAGGAGGAAGAGGAGTTACCTTGAAGGTGCAGCCATAGCGGTGGAACTGACAGCACACCTGAGCTTTGGGACAGTCGTGCTGGTGATTGGACAGCTGGAACACAGAAACAACCAATCAGTGTCAGCCATACTGAAAGCTGTGGGGTTAAAGTAAAGTAAAGCAGCGTTCTGATTGGACGGCAGCTGATCCGTACCTCGCTGCGAGGGAGCGAGGAGAAGGAGCAGAGGTTGGGACACGACACCGGGAACGCCGGACACACCGTCTCTTTGTGTTTCTGGAAACAGGAATACATTACATCATCATTACATCATCATTACATCATCATCATCATTACAGCATCATTACATCATCACTACATCATCATTTATTTGTTATTTATATATATTTAGTGGGATATTAGATGTGAAAAGAAGGTAAATGGTTCTAACGTTGCTCTTTAGATGTGTGTGCATGTCCCACACCAGGAGTCATTTATATAGTTCTGTTTTATAGTGATTTATTATCTGGTCAACAACATGTTCTATTAAAGAAAAGATAGAAAACATATTTGCGTGTGCTGTAAAGTGGTTAGAAAAGATGAAATCAGAATCGGCCTAGAAAGTAGTAGTCGGTGCATCTCTACTCACTACGTTCACTCAGGGAACCGGGCTGTTCTGTTCTGTTTGGGGGTTCTGCTAGAGATCTCGAAGAGACCGGTTGTGATTTAGAGAGGAAAAGGATCTACTGAAATTTAAACTGTGAGGTTTGTTTGTGACATGGGGGCGTGGCTGCATCGACGATTCCATTTTTTAAAGTCAAAGTTTGAGATTGTGACTTCGGTCGATTCTGAATTAAAAATCGAAATCGTGACACTTTTAGTGAGTTTCTAACCTCTACAGTGATGTCATGGTGTACAGTGATGTCATGGTGTACAGTGATGTCATGGTGTACAGTGATGTCATGGTGTACCTGCAGCTCGGTCAGAGGCATCTTGGTCTTGCAGAAGTCGCAGCTGCTCTCTCGGTGTTTACACTTCCAGCTCAGGTGGTCGGGAATATCCTTCCTCATCATTCGCTCTTTACATTTCCCCAGAGGACAGGGAACCTCGTAGAACGCACACACATTCAGGTGCTCCTACAGACAG
>NC_041350.1:327500-335000 GCF_004354835.1 Perca flavescens
AGACAGGGAGACAGACATATGTTAATAACAGGGTCTCCAGGATACAGTAATATTAACTGATAATCCATCACTTTAGTATGACATCATTAAATTAACTGAAGACATTATGACATCATTATGACATCATGTGTCTGTTGTTACCTTGAGTCCAGCAGCTGGTTTGACCTCTGACCTCTCGGACCCACAACTCACCTGGAACACAACCACACATACACACTCAGTACTCAGATTACTGCAGTAAAACTACTAATACCACACTGTAATAATAAAAAAAGTACCACCAGTTGTGTGTTTAATGATCTCATCATCTCAGCTGGACTACATGTAACTAGTAACTAAAGTAACTAGTAACTAAAGCTGGAACAGATGAATGTAGCAGAGTAACTAAAGTAACTAGTAACTAAAGCTGTAACAGATGAATGTAGCGGAGTAACTAAAGTAACTAGTAACTAGTAGTGCAGTACTGGAGTAAAGGTACTTAGTTACTTCCCCCCAGAGTAAAGAGTAGTTTACCTCCTTCTTGTCGTCTTTATTGGGGGGTAACTCTGAGTCACCGGGAGGGTTCATGTTTCTGTCTTCCACTTCATCGTCACTGAAACACAGTTTATGTTTTATTTAGGGCTGGGAAAAAAATCTATTTGATTTAAAAATCGAGTTGGTAGGCCAAATCGATTCATATTTTTAAAAAAATCGATTTTTTAGATTTTTTTTAATCCAAATACAGTATAAATAATTTGGATGTTTAACAATCTTTGCTGCACAGTGACTTTTCACCTATAGAAAGGGTTTGGCTTTGCAATGTTGTTCATGTTGAGGCACTTTAATTAAATACAATAAATATATATTTTTAAAATATATTTACAGTTCACAGTTATTTTGTTTTAAATGGAAGGGGGGGTAATAGGGAAACAAATCGCCCAGCTCTAGTTTTATTACAACCCACCCAAAACTGGCTGAAACATCCCAAACCTCATCAACAGGTTATAAAGTCCCACAAAACTCTCTCTCTCTCTTGTTAGCTGTAATGTTTCAGCTCACCTGTCTCTCTCTCTCGTTAGCTGTAATGTTTCAGCTCACCTGTCTCTCTCTCTCTCTCGTTAGCTGTAATGTTTCAGCTCACCTGTCTCTCTCTCTCGTTAGCTGTAATGTTTCAGCTCACCTGTCTCTCTCTCTCTCGTTAGCTATAATGTTTCAGCTCACCTGTCTCTCTCTCTCTTGGGTTGCCTGTAATGTATCAGCTCCCCTGTCTCTCTCTCTCTCTCTCTCTCGTTAGCTGTAATGTTTCAGCTCACCTGTCTCTCTCTCTCGTTAGCTGTAATGTTTCAGCTCACCTGTCTCTCTCTCTCTCGTTAGCTGTAATGTTTCAGCTCACCTGTCTCTCTCTCTCTTGGGTTGCCTGTAATGTATCAGCTCCCCTGTCTCTCTCTCTCTCTCTCTTGGGTTACCTGTAATGTTTCAGCTCACCTGTCTCTCTCTCTCTTGGGTTGCCTGTAATGTTTCAGCTCCCCTGTCTCTCTCTCTCTTGGGTTACCTGTAATGTTTCAGCTCACCTGTCTCTCTCTCTCTTGGGTTGCCTGTAATGTTTCAGCTCCCCTGTCTCTCTCTCTCTTGGGTTACCTGTAATGTTTCAGCTCACCTGTCTCTCTTTCTCTTGGGTTACCTGTAATGTTTCAGCTCACATGTCTCTCTCTTGTGATACCTGTAGTGTTTCAGCTCACCTGTCTCTGTGTCTGTCTCTCTCTCTGTGTAGTGTTTCAGCTCACCTCTCTCCCTCTCTCTCTCTCTAGTGTTTCAGCTCACCTGTCTCTCTCTCTCTAGTGTTTCAGCTCACCTGTCTCTGGGTCTGTCTCTCTCTCTCTCTCTCTCTCTCTGTAGTGTTCAAGCTCACCTGTCTCTCTCTCTCTCTCTCTCTCTCTCTCTAGTGTTTCAGCTCACCTGTCTCTGTCTGTCTCTCTCTCTCTCTAGTGTTTCAGCTCACCTGTCTCTGTGTCTGTCTCTCTCTCTCTCTCTCTAGTGTTTCAGCTCACCTGTCTCTGTGTCTGTCTCTCTCTCTCTCTCTAGTGTTTCAGCTCACCTGTCTCTGTCTCTCTCTCTCTCTCTCTCTAGTGTTTCAGCTCACCTGTCTCTGTGTCTGTCTCTCTCTCTCTCTCTAGTGTTTCAGCTCACCTGTCTCTCTCTCTCTTGTGTTTTCGGGTCTGTCTGTCCATCAGACTTGTTTTACTGCGACTCTTCTTCCAGGAGTAATAAAAGCGAACCAGACTGGCCATCGACTTATCAGGTAACTGCAACAGCAGAGAGACACACGCTAACATATGGTTATACACACACACACACACACACACACACACACACACACACACACACACACACACACACACACACACACACACACACACACACACAGCAGAAAGGCTTAATGTCCGGTAACATCCATAATAATTGGACTTTGGGTTAGATTTTTTGACAGTTTTCAGTAGTTATGAGGAGCAGTATGAGAGAGACATTGATCGTTTAGCTCCATTAAACCACGTTAAGCTTTTTCACATTAGGACTTATAAAGCCCATGAGAACTGTGGGGAGTCAACCCACAGCTGCTGCGTTGTGCTGGTGTTGCTGTTATTTAGTTCAGTTGACCCTATTGTGTTTTACGTTTCACGTTTACTCAGTGCTGGTAACAGGCTAGGCAAAGCTCATGCTGGTTGGTATAATATAGCCGTTACACAGTTAATCAGCAGTATGATAGAGTTACAGATAGCGTTCATAATAACTGGAGCCGAATCAGAACCCTGGGTTCGGTGCATCCCTAAAATGAGGTGGTTTCCGTGGTGACGTACCATCTGCTGGATGCGGTGGAAGCTCTTCCCGTGGAAGCTGAAGGCCTGCTCGAACAGGACCCAGTCCTCCACGGTCCACTCATCAGGGAACGGGGTGAAGTTAGGCAGGTCGGCCAGAGACTTCTCTATGTTGTGTTTATGCCAGAAGAGCATCCCCAGAGCCTACAGACAGACAGACAGAGAGACAGACAGAGAGACAGAGACAGACCATTATCAGGTTGGTGGGTCAGGACCATTATCAGGTTGGTCTGTCAGGACCATTATCAGGTTGGTGGGTCATGACCATTATCAGGTTGGTCTGTCAGGATCATTATCAGGTTGGTGAGTCAGGACCATTATAAGGTTAGTGTGTCAGGACCATTATCAGGTTGGTCTGTCAGGACCATTATCAGGTTGGTGGGTCAGGACCATTATCAGGTTGGTGGGTCAGGACCATTATCAGGTTGGTCTGTCAGGACCATTATCAGGTTGGTGGGTCAGGATCATTATCAGGTTGGTCTGTCAGGAACATTATCAGGTTGGTCTGTCAGGACCATTATCAGGTTGGTCTGTCAGGACCATTATCAGGTTGGTGGGTCAGGACCATTATCAGGTTGGTCGGTCAGGACCATTAACAGGTTGGTGGGTCAGGACCATTATCAGGTTGGTGTGTCAGGACCATTATCAGGTTGGTGTGTCAGGACCATTATCAGGTTGGTCGGTCAGGACCATTAACAGGTTGGTGGGTCAGGACCATTATCAGGTTGGTCTGTCAGGACCATTATCAGGTTGGTGGGTCAGGACCATTATCAGGTTGGTGAGTCAGGACCATTATCAGGTTGGTGGGTCAGGACCATTATCAGGTTGGTGTGTCAGGACCATTATCAGGTTGGTGGGTCAGGACCATTATCAGGTTGGTGGGTCAGGACCATTATCAGGTTGGTGGGTCAGGACCATTATCAGGTTGGTCCAGGTTGGTGGGTCAGGACCATTATCAGGTTGGTGGGTCAGGACCATTATCAGGTTGGTGGGTCAGGACCATTATCAGGTTGGTGGGTCAGGACCATTATCAGGTTGGTCTGTCAGGACCATCATCAGGTTGGTGGGTCAGGACCATTATCAGGTTGGTCTGTCAGGACCATTAACAGGTTGGTGGGTCAGGACCATTATCAGGTTGGTGTGTCAGGACCATTATCAGGTTGGAGGGTCAGGACCATTATCAGGTTGGTGGGTCAGGACCATTATCAGGTTGGTGAGTCAGGACCATTATCAGGTTGGTGGGTCAGGACCATTATCAGGTTGGTGGGTCAGGACCATTATCAGGTTGGTGGGTCAGGACCATTATCAGGTTGGTCTGTCAGGACCATTAACAGGTTGGTGGGTCAGGACCATTATCAGGTTGGTGTGTCAGGACCATTATCAGGTTGGTGGGTCAGGACCATTATCAGGTTGGTGGGTCAGGACCATTATCAGGTTGGTCTGTCAGGACCATTATCTGGTTGGTGGGTCAGGACCATTATCAGGTTGGTGGGTCAGGACCATTATCAGGTTGGTGAGTCAGGACTATTATCAGGTTGGTGAGTCAGGACCATTATCAGGTTGGTGTGTCAATTTCAATTTCAATTTTATTTATAGTATCAAATCATAACAAGAGTTATCTCGAGACACTTTACAGATAGAGTAGGTCTAGACCACACTCTATAATTTACAAAGCCCCAACAATTCCAACAATTACAGTAATTCCCTCAAGAGCAAGCAGTGTGTCAGGACCATTATCAGGTTGGTGGGTCAGGACCATTATCAGGTTGGTGAGTCAGGACCATTATCAGGTTGGTCTGTCAGGACCATCATCAGGTTGGTGGGTCAGGACCATTATCAGGTTGGTCTGTCAGGACCATTAACAGGTTGGTGGGTCAGGACCATTATCAGGTTGGTGTGTCAGGACCATTATCAGGTTGGTGGGTCAGGACCATTATCAGGTTGGTGGGTCAGGACCATTATCAGGTTGGTGGGTCAGGACCATTATCAGGTTGGTCTGTCAGGACCATTATCAGGTTGGTGGGTCAGGACCATTATCAGGTTGGTGAGTCAGGACTATTATCAGGTTGGTCTGTCAGGACCATTATCAGGTTGGTGAGTCAGGACCATTATCAGGTTGGTGTGTCAATTTCAATTTCAATTTTATTTATAGTATCAAATCATAACAAGAGTTATCTCGAGACACTTTACAGATAGAGTAAGTCTAGACCACACTCTATAATTTACAAAGCCCCAACAATTCCAACAATTACAGTAATTCCCTCAAGAGCAAGCAGTGTGTCAGGACCATTATCAGGTTGGTGGGTCAGGACCATTATCAGGTTGGTGAGTCAGGACCATTATCAGGTTGGTGGGTCAGGACCATTATCAGGTTGGTGAGTCAGGACCATTATCAGGTTGGTGGGTCAGGACCTTAACGTGAACACTCACCTGCTCCATGTTGTAACCGTGTTTCTCTTTGGCCAGGCCGATGTACTCGTCCACTGGAACACACAACGCAGCGTCAACATGTTAGACATCAGCATCAGGCTGGCGTTCATCTGTTAAATGTGTTGTTTCTTACACTGAGTCTGGTTCAGACAGCTGCTGGTTTATCGGTTAAATGTGTTGTTTCTTACACTGAGTCTGGTTCAGACAGTTGCTGGTTTATCGGTTAAATGTGTTGTTTTTTACACTGAGTCTGGTACAGACCACTGCTGAGTTAATCTGTTAAAAGTGTTGTTTCTTACACTGAGTCTGGTTCAGACAGCTGCTGGTTTCATCTGTTAAATGTGTCATTTCTTACACTGAGTCTGGTACAGACCACTGCTGAGTTAATCTGTTAAAAGTGTTGTTTCTTACACTGAGTCTGGTTCAGACAGCTGCTGGTTTCATCTGTTAAATGTGTCATTTCTTACACTGAGTCTGGTTCAGACAGCTGCTGGGGATCCAGACCAACATGCCCAGGTTCTCTCTGCGCTGAGCCGCCTGGGCCACATCTGAAAACACAGTTATTAACATTAATATTATGGTATTAACTTCAGACACACACACACAGTTATTAACATTAATATTATGGTATTAACTTCAGACACACACACAGTTATTAACATTAATATTATGGTATTAACTTCAGACACACACACAGTTATTAACATTAATATTATGGTATTAACTTCAGACACACACACACAGTTATTAACATTAATATTATGGTATTAACTTCAGACACACACACACAGTTATTAACATTAATATTATGGTATTAACTTCAGACACACACACACACACAGTTATTAACATTAATATTATGGTATTAACTTAAGACACACACACACAGTTATTAGTCTGTCTGAGTGGAGTTGGAGGCTACCTCTCCCCCTGCTCCAGGCTACCGTGTTTACACTCTTACCCGGGTCAAAGTCCGGAACCACAGCCTGGTACTGAGCTCCGACCCGCATCCCTCCTCCACCTACACACACACACACACACACACACACACACACACACACACACACACACACACACACACAGACACACACACAGAGACACACACACAGAGACACACACACACACACACACACACACACACACACACACACACACACACACACACAGAGACACACACACAGAGACACATACACACACACACACACACACACACACACACACACACACACACACACACACACACACACACAGAGACACACACACACACAACTCTTTACATATTCTAACAGTTATGTTAAATGTTGTAAAACTCAGAAAGCCTTCTGTAATAACATCTGTTCCTTAATCCCTGACAGATAACTTGGGTTGTTCGAGGCTATACAGATGCTAACAGTTCCTCCCAGATGCTAACAGTTCCTCCCAGATGCTAACAGTTCCTCCCAGATGCTAACAGTTCCTCCCAGATGCTAACAGTTCACCCCCAGATGCTAAAAGTTCCCCCCCAGATCCTAACAGAACCAGAACTCTTTCCTCAGCTGTCTCCACAGTGACAGATACTCCATCTGAATATCTGGGACTACTTAGGTTGTTCGAGGCTACACAGATGAACTTTTTTTGCCCACCCAAATGTTCCCACTCAGCAGATCACCAGCCAGTAGCTTATAACACAGCATCTGGCTGGTAGATGGTGCTAATGTTGGACCTGCCCACCGATGCTAACACACAAAAGCTATCTGTAATGACATCTATGTTCCTTAATCCCTAACTGACAATTTGGGTTGTTCGAGGCTATACAGATGCTAACAGTTACCCCCAGATGCTAACAGCTACCCCCAGAAGCTAAGAGTTACCCCCAGAAGCTAACAGCTACCCAGAGATGCAGATGTAACAGTCATGTTAAACGTTTTAAACTCAGAAACCCATATCTGTGTACCTTAATCCCGGACTGACAACTGTTCGAGGCTATACAGATGCTAACAGTTACCCACCATGCTCCTCGTCGCTGCTGGACCCGGAGCTCCCCTCTTCCCAGCAGTTGTTGGTACCGGTTCCGTTCCCGGACAGACTTTTCCCCCCGGTTCCGGGTCCCCCGAGTCCCGGGGAAGAGGAGATTCCCGCTGGGGCTCGGCCTCTCCTCTTCCCCGGAGCATCCGGGTTTCTCTCCAGCATCGCCGGCATCAGGGAGCTAACTGCTAGCTGCTAACTCAGGCTAATAGTT